>NC_092340.1:201290000-201590000 GCF_046630445.1 Rutidosis leptorrhynchoides
TTCTCATTCAAAGAATGTAAGTCTTGGAGGTAGACGTTGTGTGTATATGTAATTGTTGATGTAGACATGCTGCGAGGTTTCAAAATACTGATTGCTGATTCTCAATAATTGGTATGGAAATTCTTGTTATAAGGTACGAATGAGTATATGATAGGGTTTCGATAATTATAATGATTTTTTTTTGGAAAGTCAAAGATCAATGAAGTTGTTGGTAAGTTTATTGCTAATGTGGTGAATATAAACGATTCCCCGGTAACGTTGGCGAAAGGGCAACGTATCTATCGAGGTTATAATAAGACTGTTTTGATTGAGAAGTCGAAGATGACTTGCTGGAGCTATGACAAAACTGTATATTTTGAAACGAAATTGAAAAGTTATTTAAGCTAGTAAATGCCAAAGGGTCTAACACGGATACGTGTCGAACTATGACTTGGGTTTTGAGAGTTTTTCAGGTGTATAACTGTGGGTAACATGTGGTTGGATCATCATCTCGATTGTTCCTTAGTTGAAGTGTCTTCAGGAATTTCGAAGGGTTTGAGCACATATTGTAATCGTTAATACATATGATGTTCTAACACAGTTTTGAAGTCAAAGTATAGCTTTGAAAGATATAGGAATCTAAGAGTGATGATACTGGTTATATTTCGAATTGAATTATGCGATTTCAAAATCAGAATATGTAATTGAATTTGAATGAGTATGATTGTTTTGATTTATATGAAAGAATGGATATTGTTGTGAAAGTAGGGAGTATAGTTGATGATTGCTGAATCAGTTTCGAAAAATGTAATATATTAATTGTGAATTTATATATCTCTCGGGTATTACCTACCCGTTAAAAAAATTTTCACAATTAATATTTTGTACAAAAGAAGTTTATTACAGTCTTTATGAAAATATATGTGTATATTTTCTTTAGATGTAATATAGATTTAATGAGTTAATATTAAATTAAACTCATTTGTTTTATGGTTGGAACTAGAATTGAGTAATCCCTAAAACTTTATAAATTGCATAAGTATTTCTTCAATAATATTGAAATTATGAATCATTACTTTGTTATTTGTTGGTTTTCGTTAAATTCTTGTGAACTTCGCAAGGTACGAATGATGTTATTTGAAAAGTTTCGAGTACATCGATGATGAAAGCGTAAAATCAAACATATATTCGAATAATACACTTGATTTATTATAAATTGGATTTTTTATTGAATTGAGACAGAGATTGTAATTAACGATGGTTAAGTTGCGGACGAAGGACGTACTTCATTGCATATTTGTAATATGAATTAACTGAGTAGTTAAGATTCACACATAATAGCTTAGTACGGGAAGATTTATTATGGTTTAAAAATTTATACATATAAAATATACATATAAATCTTTCGATTGGAAATGAGTTAATACTTCATAACTCGTTGATACAATATATTTGTTGTTGATTCGTAATGATGTCCACAATGATTCTTGAACTGACAGAGTTTGTGATGTTACAGGTGCTGTTGATTCTGACGATACTGACGGCACTGACTGTGTTGATGATGCTACGGTCCTGTTGATGTTGTTGGTAAAACAATTCTAGCTTGTAAATCGTACACCATTTTCGATCAAAGTTTCTACTCTACCATCTCCGTTCACTCATCCGATTTACGATCAGAATTAAATAATCTCTAAGATTTTAGAGATTACATAACTGCTGCAGAGATATCTCTTCAATGAAGTTTATGAATTAATACTTCATCGTTTGTTGTTGTTGATATTCCTGGATATTTACAGGGCGTATGACGTTGATGTTTGAGATACATATTGTGATGTTGCGGTGTGGGATGTGGATGTTGTTGTTGGTGGTGGTGATGGTACTGTTGGTGTTGCTGATGGTGGTACTGTTTATGCTGCTGGTGCTGCTGCTGGTGTTTGTAACCTTTGCACCATATTCTCCAAAGCCACTACCCGAGCGCGAAGCTCGTTGACTTCTTCTATTACACCAGGGTGATTGTCGGTTCAGATGAGTGGATAAATAAAATCTAGAATTTGGTGTAGTATGTAATCATGACGAGATACTCTAGAAATAAGAGAGAAAATGGTGTTTCGGATAGGTTCGCCGGTAAGTGCTTCAGGTTCTTCGCCAAGAGGGCAATGTGGTGGATGGAAGGGATCACCTTCTTCTTGTCTCCAATGATTAAGGAGGCTACGAACCCATCCCCAATTCATCCAGAATAGATGATGACTAATTGGTTGATCCATTCCGGTCACACTGCTTTCGGAACTTGAGTGGGATTTCATTTCGGAATCCGAGGGACTTGAACTAATGACGAATTCCATTTCGTACGATTGAATAAAGAATTTTTCGATATGAAATGATTTTCCGGCTATCGGGTGGTATTCTAATTATATAGAGCAAAAGGTTTCGTAGATTACGGAGGAATTTACAGAATATGTCAGGCAAAGTTTACAGTAACAGATACGCTAAGATATGAATTAGCAGATACGCTAAGATATGAATTTTGTCTATACACTATTCATGCAATCAATGCAATAAGATGTGTCTAGACTAAGAATGATAAGCAGGTAATTTTCGACAAGAATGATGAGGAAAACTTTTGAAATGCAGACACGGTCAAAGTTCAGACTCACTAATGCATCCTAACCACTATCAGTTAGACACACTAATGCAGACCTAGTTTTCTAAGACCACCGCTCTGATACCAACTGAAAGGACCCATTCATATACATTATAAATGATTCACAATAGTTGATTACATCGCGAGGTATTTGACCTCTATATGATACATTTTACAAACATTGCATTCGTTTTTAAAAGACAAACTTTCTTTACAACGAAAGTTGACGGCATGCACACCATTTCATAATACATCCAACTATAATTGGCTTAATAATAATCTTGATGAACTCAATGACTCGAATGCAACGTGTTTCAAAATATGCCATGAATGACTCCAAGTAATATCCTTAAAATGAGCTAATGCACAGCGGAAGATTTCTTTAATACCTGAGAATAAACATGCTTTAAAGTGTCAACCAAAAGGTTGGTGAGTTCACAGGTTTATCATAACAATCATTTCAATATATTAATAGACCACAAGATTTCCGTTTATAAATATATGTACACTCGCAAGTGTATAAAAGTATCTATAAGTTGTAGGCACCCGGTAACAAGCCTTAACATTCATGTTTTACCCTCTGAAGTACACCAGATCAGGTGTGTTTAAAATAACCTCGAAATACTAAAGCATCCCATAGTCAGGATGGGGTTTGTCAGGCCCAATAGATCTATCTTTAGGATTCGCGCCTACCGTACATAGACAAGTAGTTTAATGTTACCAAGCTAAGGGTATATTTCTGGTTTAAACCCACGTAGAATTAGTTTTAGTACTTGTACCTATTTCGTAAAACATTTATAAAAACAGCGCATGTATTCTCAGTCCCAAAAATATATATAAAAGGGAGCAAATGAAACTCACAATACTGTATTTCGTAGTAAAAATACATATAACGTCATTTAATAAGTGCAAGGTTGGCCTCGGATTCACGAACGTATCAATATTGAGATTCAATATTGCAGGAAAGTACGTAGACGCAACGGAGATGATAAACACTAGATTGACCTCACGAGCATACCCATGAACCATACCCATCACCTCCATAGCTATAACCCATAATTTCCTTAGCTTCGACTCATTCAAAAAAACTATTTTGAAATCACTCGGACAGCACTCCATCGTAATATTTTATGTATACTAATAATATCTTGAAATAATACAGAGCAATATATATATATATATATATATATATATATATATATATATATATATATATATATATATATATATATATATATATCAATTGAGAGAGTTTTAAGAAATATATTTTCAAGTTTCTATGAAATAATGAAACCTATTGAATTCTATTTATAATAGATTTTTGAATTATAAAAGTGAATTATTAAAGTATGAATTATTAAAGTGAATTATTAAAGTATGAATTATTAAAGTGAATTATTAAAGTATGAATTATTAAAGTATGAATTATTAAAGTGAATTATTAAAGTATGAATTATTAAAGTGAATTATTAAAGTATGAATTATTAAAGTGAATTATTAAAGTATGAATTATTAAAGTTAAAGTAAAGTAAAAGTAAAGTAAATGTAAAGTTAATGTATAGTAAAAGTATAAAAAACTATGTATGTATAATACGCATATAAATATATATAATATTAATTTAAATCGTTATATATATTTAATGAAATAAAATATAAATATCGTTATATTTATTATACTGGTTAAGTAATGAGTTGTCAAAAGTGATTCTAGATATTTATAAAAGTTATATACGTTTTAATAATAAAGTTCTTTTTAAACTGAAAACGTCTTTGTACGTTTGAAAATAGATTAATAGAATATTATGGAAACCAATTCTCCACTAACTTTTGTCTAACTTTCGTAAATGACACCTTTTGTTTTTATTTATAAATAGCTTTACAAATTATTCTGAATATCGTTAAGAGGAATAGATTTTCTCAAATCATAGTGGACCTCTCAACAGAGACTTGTAATCATAATTCAATGTTTCTGATAATTCAATCATTTAATATATTTTTTTCGTCGAAAATCATATTGAAACAAATACGTTCGTCTAAAGTATTATACGTTTAATACTTTATTAATATTCTCAAGTTATAATATATATATATACATATACATATCTATTTATATATAACGGTTCGTGAATCGTCGGAATTTGGTCGAGGTTATAATGAATGTATGAACACAGTTTAAAATTCTTGAGATTTAACTTAACAAACTTTGCTTATCGTGTTTGAATAATATAAAGATTAAAGTTTAAATTTGGTCAGAAATTTCTGGGTCGTCACAGTTTACATATACATATATATTTATTTTTCAGTGGAATTGAAAAAAACTAGCAGAGTAACAACAAATTATTTTAATCAATCTGTCCACTTGATTCACGGACGTAATTAAATAATTAATATAATAATAATTATAATATTAAATAATAATAATTAAAGTAAACGTGATTAATCAGGTAGAAGCCTTATATCGTATCCCTTTGTAAATCAGTGGAGGATAAAAGTATTCGGAAAAATCCCAAAATTTTAAATTAACTATACTTATTTATTTTGGTCATTATGGTATAAAATTCAATCATTAAATATTAAATAAAAGTTACATTAATTATTCACTCCCAACCCAGGGTAAAATATAGTTAGTGTTAAAATTTATCAAATAACTTCTAAATATATTATTAATAAGCCTATAATTTATAAAACTCATTTTTGGATCACCGTTTATTTTAAAATCATATAATTTTTTTTAACTCGTTTACTATCAATCGAATGACACATGAGCGTTACCGTCGTTTACTAAATAGATTCGAAATTACAAAAATATGTATTTAATATACATTATTTACAGTTATGTTTTAAATAATATTTATTATATTTTTATTTTATTTTACATAATTAATTTTACTATCAACAACATATAACATTTCAAATTTTATTTTCTATTATAATTATATGTATATGTATATATACACACATATCTATTTACAATTAATTGTTCGTGAATCTTCGAGAACAGTCGAAAGTCAAATGAATATATGAAATAGTTCAAAACTTTTTGAGACTCAACATTGTAGACTTTCCTTATCGTGTCCGAATTATATAAAGATTTAAGTTTAAATTTGGTCGGAAATTTTCGGGTCGTCACAGTACCTACCCGTTAAAGAAATTTCGTCTCGAAATTTGAGTGTGGTTGTCATGGTTAGCAATAAGAATGTTTTCATGACGAATATGAGTTGATAACTAGAGTTTTATCATTATTGATTAATATAGATAAAACGATTCGATTATGTGAAGCGTACGAGTGAAGTTCTCACAAAAGATTGAGATAGAGATTTAATTTTTGATGTAGTCACGTTTGAATTTAGAAAATAAGGTGCGTCTTAGCTTTTGACGTTGTCTTGGTTGAATTCCGGAATTCAAGGGATTTAAAGAAAATCTTCGTAATCTAAAAGATTTGATTCTTCTGCGAGTAAGGAAATTAAGATCTCTATAATTGAATACGGTGATCTGCCTTGATTACTCTGTCTGATAGTTCCATTATAAATTAAACTTTTTCCGTTCCCTTATCTTCATCATTCCTATACTTTTCTTTCCTCGATTTTGAGTACAGCAAGTATTGATCCAGGATTCGTAGATATTAGCTTTGGAATGAACATAACTAATGTTCTAAGAGAGATTGTAATGGCACAATCTTGATTGGTTAACTTACCAGAATTCAAGAGAAAGGATAGAATTATCAGGAAGATATATTCTTGATATGTTTAGAGATTAGGTAGAACGTAAGAGTCATGTACATGACACGTAATGATGTTAGGGTCTGTGAATCATCATGTTTCATTAGAAACTCAGCATGACTTACTGTAATATAATCATGTTGATCAAGTATCATTATATTATACTAACTCATGCTTCAGTTCCCAACACAACTTCAAAATCATTCATATTTTTAACTAGAAAGTTTACAGAATATAGAAGGTAAACAGTTTCCTTTCATGATATAATACAGATAGTGCGGAGAGATAATTAATATCATACAAGAATATTTATGAAGATATCTTTAGAAATATTGAGGATATTAATAAAGAAAGATACGGTGATATCTTGGAATTTCAGAATCAAATTGTGATGAAGAAATTCATTCACGATGATTTAGAGCGATTAAGGAGTAAGGTATTCGCTAAAGATTTCATCAGAAACAGAATCATCAGGATTCCTTGAAGGCAGATTTAGTCTTTGTGATTTGTTCACAGCCTCCATCATGGTTTGCTCAATCCGTATTCCAGTTCCAACTTTACTGAGCTTTGTCAACATACTATTCTCTATCATTAAACTTTTGGCTGTTAAGATCGTTTATAGTTTTTGTTGCTTCATTCAGCTTTTTCAACAATCCGGGTATTGATTCACAGACTGGGTGCTTTTCAGAATTTTAGAATGGAAGATCATAATTCTAAGAGATAGTGATTATATGTACACATTTAACTGTTGATGTAGACATGCTGCGAGATTTTAAAAAACTGGTTGTTGAATCCTGGTAATTGGTATGGCAATTCTCGTTACGAGATACAGGTGAGTATATGATAGGGTTTTAATGAACAAATATAATGGTTCTTCGGAGAAACTTAAATCAATGAGTAACGAAACTGCTGCTAAGTTTACTGTTAATGTGGTGGAATATAAGCGATTCTTTGGTAACGGTGACGAAAGGTAAACTTATATATCAAAGTTATAATAGAGTTTATTTGAATGAAAAGTCGAAATTGATTTGCTGAAGCTGTGACAAAATTGGCTAATTTGAAAAGGAATTGCAAAGTTATTTTTAGGTAATACCAATGCCAACGGAGTTAACACAGATACGTGTTAAACGTTTATTCAGGTTCCGAGTGTTTTCAGGTGCATAACTATATGCATCAATCTTTTCTTTCATAGATGAAGTACAGTTGGTTCATCCTCTCGATTGAGGTGTCTTCAAGAATCATGAAAGGTTTGAATCACAGATTGTAATCGTCAAGATACAAATGAGGTTTAAGACGAAATCAAGTGGCAAACTTGAAGAATTGTTTAGTTTCATATGTTATAATCAATATTTTAATTCATTTTAATTGTCCAATGTCGGCAGTCCAGAGTTGATAGTCCACAGTTGACAGTTCAATATTTCATATATAGCTTAATATATAATATTCGAAATAATTAATACGTATCGTTGTGACGACCCGAAAATTTTTGACCAAATTTAAACTTGATATTTATATGATTCTGACACGATAAACAAAGACTGTAATAGTGAAGTCTCAAAAACTTTGAACTGTGTTCATGTATACACTTGACCTTCGACTGTTCCCGACGATTCACGAATAATTAATTGTATATAGATATGTGTATGTGTATATATATATATATATATATACATGGTAATTGGAATTTATAATTTGTAATATTATATGTTGTAATATATATATGTAATAAATATTAAAAATTCAATATATTATATAATTGGTAAATAGTAATAAATTGTAATATATAATATTAAATATGATTATCATTACTTTCATTATTATTATTATCAATAGTAATATTAATATTAAAATCAATATTATTAATATTATTATTTTCTATATATTACATAATAGATATGAAATATGATACATTTAATTGATTATATTATTATTATTACTAATTTTATTAATTAGTAATAACATTATGATCTTAATTATCATTATGATTATTATTAGTAATAAAATTAACATTTAATAACATAATTAATAAAAACTATCTTTTTATTTAAAATTTTTATTATCATTCTTTATAATATTAAGAGTATTAGTATTATTAATAAATTTATTAATTGTTAAGATTAATTATAAGAAATATATATACAGATATATAATATAAATACAGAAAAATAAATACAGAGATATAATATATTACAGATATATACAAAATCTGTTGAGACTCAACATCAACTTTATTGTTGATGATCCTTGTCTAAAAATTGTTAAAAGTCTTCAAGTTGTACAAATCTGTTTAACGTCGTTCTCCAAATTTCTTTTAATTTTCATGAGTAATTCTTCCTGTCTGCAAACGTACATCAGTCGATCTCAATTCACACAAAATAACAAGAATCTGTTTCTAGTCACCATCCCTTTCCATTTTTCTTTAACTTCTTCTTCTGCTCCTGATTGATAAATCTGTCGACAATATCACAAAATAACAATCGATATCAACTCACAATGAAAACAAAAAGGAGTACAATTCAGTTTCCTATCCCCATCGACACTGTAACCAAATTTGTTTCTGTCTCTAGTTTTTTAGATATCAATATCAATCGTACAAATCCAATCTGCTTTTATTATTTCTCTTCAACTTCTTCCTGATCGAATATTTCTATCGACGTCTTCATTTGCTACAAATCAATCAACCATCTACATGATGAATCCACTTTCTGTTAGCCATCCATATCTATCACTATCTACCTTTGTTTATATCCCTAGATATATTACTTGCAATTATAAACAAAGAGAAAACAATGCATCAACACATTCGCCACCAATTCACTCTCACTCTCAAGCTTTTTCTCTAGAAAGATATATATATATACACACACATACATAATAGATATATATACATACCTTTTTATTTTCTTCTTGATGAACCGACACCACCTCACGACTACAATTTTCACCAAGAGCCATCCTCGCCACCTTGTAAACCATCAACCACCGTGAGTCACCTCTCTCTTTCTCTATATTTCTCACTAATTGAACCATCATCTCTCTCATGTATTATTACTACTGTCGCCTTTTTATTTCACCTGTTTCTGTCGAGTTCAAAACCCATGATTTGCTGCTATTTCCTGTCATTATTCTGCTCGTTTTTTTTTCAACCTTGAAACCACCCTGAAACCATCAATAAAAGAATGTTACTCGCGAACTTACCAGTTGTTTTCTGTTTCTTGTTTGTTCGAAAACTCGCAACTCACCACCACCTTTTAATACTATTTTTTTCTCGATTCTTATATATATATATATGAATAGCCATAAGTTAAAGATCACACGTCATATTGCTATTACTAGTGCATGCTTCTCTCTTTTTATTTATGGCCGACAGTTTCCAACCCACTTGAATTAATAAAGCAATTAAATGATGCCAAAGTGAAGTATAAAGTTAATGAAGATGCAAGATAATCGTGTAGTATGTTAAAGTTAAACAAAAAGTTGATACAAGTGGGGTTTACATATATTCTATACTTAATAGTAGTCCACTAACCTCCACTCAAAACATATTTATAAGCTATAAAAAAAAGAATCGGTTTTATAAATTTTGGATGGTCACGAACCAAAATAAGAGGAGGCAGGGATTTTAAGGTAGTATAAATATTTCTGAAGTGGTTTGAGACAAGAAGGAGATTAGGTGAGATAATGATTATGATAATGATTTTGGTTGACGAGTGTATTTGGAGAAGAAGAAGAAACAGAAACAAATACGGAATAAATAAATATGGGAATGATATTAAACAGATGAACAGAAATGGAGGTATGGTTAAGAAGGGTGTTGTGTGTGACAACCCAGCAATTTCCGACCAAATTTAAACTTAATTCTTATATGATTCCGACACGATAAGCAAAGTCTGTAATGTTGAGTCTCAAAAACTTTGAACTGTTTTGTATATTCAATTGACCTTCGACCATTCTCGGCGATTCACGAACAACTATATATAAATAGATACATATACATTAATTTGAAAATATTATTTGAAATAATATATGATTTAATTGTTGAAAATAAATATGAAAAATAATAATGCCATGTAATGAAAACTATTATTATAAATATATAGATATATTTATATATATAAATATGTATATAAATATTACTTGTAAATATATAAATTATATTAAATTCAATGGTTTAAAGACATATAATATATTTATTTAGTAGTTAAACTTGCTATTTAAAACTCTTTATATATACAAAGAGAATATATTAAAAATAAATGATTTCGAGTCTAATTAGTAAACGTCAGTAGCACTCAGTTGACGATTTGTTAGTTTTAATATAGACATTGTACATGTCCATGAAGGATTGAAATAAAAGTTGAACTGTAAATTGATTACGAAGATTTTAGATTTGTCAAAAATATTTTTACCCTTTTAAGATTAAATATTAGCACTCCGTACATATAAATTGGAACATAAAATAAATAATTATTGAACCTTTTTGATCCGGTTTCAAATAGTTAATGAGTGAAATAATTAAATATATTTAATCTAAAAATTTGGGATTTTTAGGAACACTTTTATACGTTAACTGATTAGTAATGGACACGCTCCGTGAAAACTGTCGGTATATAATTACGAAACTCCGATGGCTTACTGTGGCATATCATTGTTAGTAATTGGTTGTTATAAAGTTGCTTTATATATATATATATATATATATATATATATATATATATATATATATATATATATATATATATATATAATATACATATATTACTTTAACATGTACTACAACACATATTACATAATTACATAGAGAAGAAAGATCAATCATAATCACCTACACATTATTTCCTGTCCAAAAACCGTCGATACCAAGACAAACACCGGGAACCACCCTCGTTACCACTTCGAACTACCATGAACTACATCTTAAACCTCCCACAATCTGCACGTTGACAATTCACAACCTCTTCCACCGTGAACCACTATCTATCACCACCATTCTTAGCGCCACCTTGCCTCCAACTGCAGCAACCACCGAAGCCCCCCTCTACCACTTCAAACCGTCAATCATCTATCTCTCTCTCTCTCTCTCTCTCTCTCTCTCTCTCTCTCTCTTCCTCTCTCTATTTCTTTAACCTTGTGTTAACCACTTCCATTGCCTCATCTCCATCGACACCCGTCACTACTTTAACACCACCTCAAGCACTTTAATCACCACCACCATCTTAAGTGAATCACCACCACCGGTTAATCTCATCACAATTCTCCACCATTTCTACTTCTACTTGCAACCACCATGTTCCATCACCATTAAAACACCAAACCTGCAAATCTTATTTGCTGTATATTTTGTTTGCCCGATGTTTTCGGTTCAGGTGTCTATACAATATGAACCTTGTAGTGTTTCTGTCTCACCACCCATATTTTTTTTTCAACATCGATAAGCACCATCTGCTTAATCTATTCTGTGATATTAATATTGATACTGTAGCGAAGAAGTTGATGATGAGGTTAAACATGATAATGATGATAGAGAGGTGATGAAGAAGAAAATTAACGAAGTGATAATGAAGGATGAAAGTGACGATGAATAGTTACGATATTTGATGAGGATCGTGACACTTCTGTTATGTTTCATTTTTTTTACGAAGGTATAATGATGGTTTTATGATGATGATGATCAAGGAAGATGATGATGATATAATGATGATGGAAAACGAAGATGTTGATGAGGGTATTAGGTGATCACGGTTTAGAGGTGAAGAAGAAAAAGGAAACCTGTTAGTTTAGTGTTAAATATAATTCAAACCAATTTTGTTTGAGAAAAAGAACAGACGGACAGATGGTTAAGCATTAGGGTGTGGAACAAGAGGTCATTGGTTCGAATCCCGGCGGTGACACTTTTTTTTAATCATTTCTTCAAAGGTTGTAACCATTTACCAATTTTATTATTATTATTATTATTATTATTATTATTATTATTATTATTATTATTATTATTATTATTATTATTATTATTATTATTATTAATGACATAAATATTATTGTTATTATTAATATTTCTATTACTAATGTGATTATGAGTTTTGTTAAATTTAAACTTATTAATATTATTATCATTTGTAGTAAATTGTAATTATAATAGGTTTACAAATGAAAGGACCGCTACTAATCCATCCGGACGACGTCCATATCGATTATAAACGATTTACAATAGTTGATAACATTGCGATGATCGACTCCAAGTAATGTCCTTAACATGAGCAAATGCACAGCGGAAGACTTAATTCGTACATGAGAATAACATGCTTTAAAATGTCAACATAAAGTTGGTGAGATATAGGTTTGATGCTAGCAGCGTTATAACTATGGACCACAAGATTTTATATAGATAAACATAATACACTCGCAAGTGTATGAAAAGTAGTTGAGCACTTGGTAACCATACTTAACATTTAAATCATCACAGCATATTCTTAAATAATCACTACACCGTACCAAGTGTAGTATACAGAAATGAAGTACTGTGCAACCGTTGAAAACTGGTCGTCCAGCCCGGTTGGGGTTGTCAGGCCCGATAGATCTATCAACAGGATTCGCGTTTACATTCCTCACGTAAATATTAGCTACCAAGTATAAAGAAATATGCCATGGTACAACTCAACATAGAATTTATTTATGATCACTTGTGTCCATAACGTAAATCATAAAATGCATGTATTCTCATCCCAAAATATTTGGAGTTTAAAAGGGGACTATATACTCACCATACTGTATTTTGTAGTAAAAATACATATAACACCATTGATCAATTATAAGGTTGGCCTCGGATTCACAAACCTATATCATTTATATATCTATTAAAACATATAATCGTAGCTGAACAAGTTTATAAATATTATTATTAATAATATACTTGTTATTTCATATTTTATATAGATAAATTTAATATGTTTAGTTTATATATTTTATATAGCTAATATAACAATTTATTTTAGGGTTTATGCATGATAAAAATATATATTTATCTATATAATGTTAATATGTAGTTATATGAGATTTGAATATCATTATAGTATATTTACTAAATATATTTTGTATAAAAATATTTATTTGTTAGAAATGATAGTTTTTATATTATTAAGTTGCTAATAATAATAACTTTATTAACAATGATAATACTAATAATAAAAATGATATCGTTAATAATGATAATAATAATCCTATTCATGTTAATAATAATAACACACATATTAGTAATGATATTCATTTTAGTAAAAAAAATTATATATATATATATATATATATATATATATATATATATATATATATATATATATATATATATATATATATATATATATATATATATATATCATCATTGTAATTATAATCATATTAATAATAAATTTTATTTACTACTTGTATTAGTAATAATAATTTTTAATGACCATAATAATAATAACAATACTTAATAATAATAATAATAATAACAAAAATAATAATTATAACATTAATAATAAAATTTAATAATAATAATAATAATAATAAAATAAAGAAAGAAAGACTACCTCATAAAAATTCGGCCTAAAAACAATATAGTGGCCCTGGAAGGGCTCGAACCCTTGACCTCCCTCTCACCCAACCAACACCTTAACCATTGGACCATTGCAATTTTTCTGATTAATGCTAGTTTTAAATAAATATAACCCGTGTAACTAAATTGATCTCCTTCATCCTCTTCAAAATCAACATACCCATTTTCAAATACAATCAAATACAATCAAATACACTAATTACCAAATTGGTTTAAGTTGTATAACAGAAACAATTGTCTGTGTTTGGAATTAGTTAAAACAGAATAACAGAAAAAAATAACTGTATCGGTTTTAAAAAAAACACGACATGAACTCCTATTAGCTTTTGAATTTTTATAAAGTTTTAGCCCTAGCTCACAACATGAAAAAGTTTAGAAATCCTTATTAAAACCTTTCTGTATCATTTATTTTAACAGAATCGTTAAGCAAAAGATGAATCTAGTGATGAACACGAAGTTTGACTTTTTATTCAAAAATATTTGACTCTGAAATTCGAAGCCGTTTTGGGGAATCAGAACACGAGTTTTTGGAGATAGTTTAGTTGATTGAATTCTAACATAATGGCAATTTCAAATTTTGGAATGGGATATGAATTCAGGTTATTAATAAAATGATATAGAAACAGAGGTATCCGGAGATATATATATAAACGGTTTCTGTTCTTCGTGGGTTCTGGCTTAAGTTTCAATGGATAATGATAGATATCATTACATATATATAACACTTGACTAATTGAAGATATTAGAGGTGATTTGTCAAAAAGGCTTCACGGGTATACAGGTAAAAAAACGAAAAAGAAGGAGAAAACAAAGCAAAAATAATAAATAAATAAAACAGATAGATACATCAGATCTGTTACTAAATATTATATTTAATTTAATTTTAATAATTATTAAATATCTTGATAATAATATTAAATATAGAATTAATAATAATATAAACTCTTAATATTATCAATTAATACTAAAAATGATATTAATAATATTATTAATGATAGATATAATAATTTTGTATTATGTTCTATAAACAATAATAATAATGAGAATAATAATTTATTAATAATAATTCTTAATAATAATGGTAAAAATAATAATACTATATTGATTATAATAACAAATATTTTAATTTTACTACTAGTTATTAGTAATAATAATAGCAATAAATATTATCAGTGATTCTAATAATAATAATAATAATATTAATTATAATAACATTGGTTATACAAATTTTAATATCTAATATTAATAAGACAGATAATAATAATAATATCATTAGAATTAATAACGATAATAATACTTATAATAATACTTGTACCGTTCAAATTTCATATATACTTCATATAGTAATCTTAGTGATACAAATGTTGAAAATGACAGTGAAATTAATAGTAATAATATTAATATTACAAATGTATAACTATCAATTATATATCTTGTAGAATCTTTAATATTTATAATTTACAATATATATATATAATTTTTACTTATGTATAGAGTTTGTTTACTCATATATATTTTCATATTAATTTACACACCCTTGTTCGTGAATCGTCAGGCATGGTCAAAGGGTAACTGATTATCCAAATATAGATTTCAAACTTTCTAGACTCAACATTACAAATTTTTGTTTATCGTGACGGAAACATATAAAGATTAAGGTTTAAATTTGGTCGGAAATTTCCGGGTCATTACAACAAACATAAACACTTACGTAATAAAATACTCTAAAAGAATGTGATTCTAATTATGAACTAAATATCAAGATATGAAGATATGGATAATGTTAAAAATAAAAGTAAAATATGATTATAAATATATGTCACTCTGAATAAGATTATGATCATTACTATATTTATCAACGACAAATATAGGTATAATCATTATAATTATGTATACATAACTATTAAGACTAATGTTATTATTGATTTGTTAATAAGTAATATCATTAAGTATTATTAATGTTATTATTAGTATTATTAATATTGACGTAAGTATTAATATTAATATTAGCACTTTCGTTAACATGAATATCATTAACAAGTACTATTATTATTGAAAATTTATATAATTACCAAGTGTATCATTACTTTAAATCTATATTTTTATAAAAGCTATTAATAATACTATCATTAATATTATTAGTACTATGAAAATTATTATTATTATTATCAGTATAATTATTCTAGTATTATTATAACTAGTATTTTGTAAACAAAAGAGTAAATTACATAAAAGTATATTAATATCCATAACTTAACTATATTAATATCTTTATATACAAAAAGAATACCTTTAATTAAATAATGAAATATATATAAAAATTATATCACTAATAATAATATATATATTTATTTATTCAATTACGATTACATGTATTGATATATATACAAATGATATAGGTTCGTGAATCCGAGGCCAACCCTGCATTGTTCAGTTTCGTCGTATGAATATTTTTACTACAAAATATTGGATTGTGAGTTTCATTACTCCCCTTTTAAATGCTTTTGCAATATATATTTTTGGGACTGAGAATGCATGTGTTTTTATAAATGTTTTATGAAATAGACACAAGTAATTGAAAATACATTATATGGTTGAATGATCGAAATCGAATATGCCCCTTTTTATTAAGTCTGGTAATCTAAGAATTAGGGAACAGACACCCTAATTGACGCGAACTCTAAAGATAGATCTATTGGGCCCAACAAGCCCCATCCAAAGTACCGGATGCTTTAGTACTTCGAAATTTATATCATGTCCGAAGGAGGATCCCGGAATGATGGGGATATTCTTGTATGCATATTGTGAATGTCAGTTACCAGGTGTTCAATCCATATGAATGATATTTTGTCTCTATGCATGGGACGTATGTTTATGAGAAATAGAAATATGAAATCTTGTGGTCTATTA
The DNA here is from genome assembly GCF_046630445.1 of Rutidosis leptorrhynchoides. Taxonomy (NCBI): domain Eukaryota; kingdom Viridiplantae; phylum Streptophyta; class Magnoliopsida; order Asterales; family Asteraceae; genus Rutidosis; species Rutidosis leptorrhynchoides. The sequence continues at coordinate 201,306,838 of NC_092340.1, forward strand.
AAAATTATGAAATGATTATTTATGTTAAACTAATAAACTCATCAACCTTTTGGTTGACACTTTAAAGCATGTTTATTCTCAGGTACGAAAGAAATCTTCCGCTGTGCATTTGCTTATCTTAGAGATATTACTTGGAGTCATTCATCACATATTTCAAAAGACGTTGCATTTGAGTCGTTGAGTTCATCAAGATTATTATTAAATCAATTATAGTAAGATATATTATGAAATGGTATGCATGTTGCCAACTTTCGATGTAATGAAAAATTATCTTTTCAAAAACGAATGCAATGTTTGTAAAATGTATCATATAGAGGTCAAGTACCTCGCGATGTAATCAACTGTTGTGAATCGTTTATAATCGATATGGACTATGTTCGAATGGATTAGGACGGATTTTCACATTGTGTTTGCGAATGGGTGGGGGTTCGAGCCTGGCCACCGGTTTCCCTTTTTGTTTTTTCCCCTACTTGAATCACTTTCAAATTTGGGCCAAGAGTTGTACTGTTGGGCCATATGTGAATTGACGCATTGGACTGAGGACTAGACTCCCTAGTAGGGTCGTGAAGTGATTAAGTCTGATGGGCCGAAACATATATGGATCGAATTAGTTGATGAAGAAAAAGAATATGAAACAGATTCCTAACGAGTTAAGTAAATATAAGTTTGGTTATATTCAGGAAAAATAGTTTAGCTTGGATGGTTTAGAGGTGTAGTGTGTAAACGAGAGGTCTTAAGTTCGAGCCCGGGTTGAGGCAGTTTTATATATTTTTGGAAGCTTTTCTCTTAAGGTAGTCCTATTATTATCACTATTATTATTATTATTATTATTATTATTATTATTATTATTATTATTATTATTATTATTATTATTATTATTATTATTATTATTATTATTATTATTATTATTATTATTATTATTATTATTAATATGGTCATTATTATTATTACTATTATTATTATCATTCCTATTATTAAAAGTATTAAAATTATTATTTTTAAAATTATCATTTTTAATAAGATTACCTTTACTATTAAAATTATTATTAGTATCATTAATATTATTATCATTATTCTTTTAATAAGTATTATTATTATTATTATTATTATAACTATTGATATCATTATAAAGATATTACGACTTTTCATTTATCAGTGTTATTTTAACCAAATAAATATTAGTTACATAAAAATATATCTAACATATATAACCTAACTCTATTATTATTTTTATAATGAGTAAGATATATAAAATAAATATAATTAAATTATTAATGGAACTCATAGATCATTAAAATAACAAACATATCACTAAAAATAAATATATTGTTCGATTACAACTATATGTGTTAATATATATATAAATGATATAGGTTCGTGAATCCGAAGTTTACCTTGCATTGTTCAATGTCGTCATATGTATTTTTACTACAAAATACAATAGGTGAGTTTCATTTGCCTTTTTACCCTTTATATTTTTGGGCTGAGAATACATGCGCAATTTTTATAAATGTTTTACGAAATAGACACAAGTAATTTAAACTAGATTATATGGTTGAATGATCGAAGCCGAATATGCCCCTTTTGCTTGGTAACCTAAGAATTAGTAAACCGATCTACTAATTGACGCGAATCCTAAAGATAGATCTATTGGGCCTAACGAACCCCATCCAAAGTACCGGATGCTTTAGTACTTTGATATTGTTTTTATCATGTCCGAAGGATTTCCCGGAATGATAGGGGATATTCTTATATGCATCTTGTTAATGTCGGTTACCAGGTGTTCAATCCATATGAATGATATTTTTGTCTCTATGCATGGGACGTATATTTATGAGAAATGAAAATCTTGTGGTCTATTAAAATGACGAAAATGAATGATTATGATAAACTAATGAACTCACCAATATTTTGGTTGACACTTGAAAGCATGTTTATTCTCAGGTATGAAAGAAATCTTTCGCTGTACACTTGCTCATTTTAGAGATATTACTTGGATTCATTCATGGCATATTTCAAAAGACGTTGCATTCGAGTCGTTGAGTTCATCAAGATTATTATTAGGTCAATTATAGTTGGATATATTATGAAATGGTATGTATGTCGTCAACTTTCGATGTAAAGAAAGTTTGTCTTTTAAAAATGAATGCAATGTTTGTAAAATGTATCATATAGAGGTCAAGTACCTCGCGATGTAACCAAATGTAATGTATTCGTCTAGATCGATTAGGACGGGTCATTAGAGTTGGTATCAGAGCGGTGCTCTTAGCGAACCAGGTCTTGCTGTGTCTAACTAGTAGTTGTTTAGATGCATTAGTGAGTCTGGACTTCGACCCTGTCTGCATGTCAAAAGTTTTGCTTATCATTTAGTGTCGAAAATTATTTGCTTATCATTCTTAAAGTCTAGACACATCTTAATGCCTATATTGCATAGACAGTGTATAGATAAATTCATATCTTAGCGTATCTGTTATTGTTACCTTTGCCTGACAGCTTCCGTAGATTCCTCCGTAACTTATGAGATTTTAGTATTATATATGCATATGTAAATTATGTATTTCAGGGTACTAATCTACATCCTATAATCTATTTTATATCAAAAATCTTTCATCTGATTGTACGAGATGGATCCCTCAACCAGTTCGAATTTCTCGGATTCCGACATGGAGTCACACTCAAGCTCCGAAAGCAGTGTGACCGTAATGGACCAACCAATCAGTCAACATCTATTTTGGATGAATTGGGGATGGGTTCGTAGTCTACTTAATCACTGGAGACAAGAAGAAGGTGATCCTTTCCACCCACCTTATTGCCCTCTCAACGAGGAACCTGAAGCACTTACCGGCGAACCTATCCGAAACACCATTTTCAGCCTCATTTCCAGAGTATCTCGTCACGATTGTATACTATACCAAATTCTAGATCTTAATTATCCACTCATCTGAACTGACAATCACCCAAGTGTAATAGAAGAAGTCAACGAGCTTCACGCCCGGGTAGTAGTTTTGGAGAATATGGTGCAAAAGTTACAAGCACCGGCAACAGCACCGGCAGCAACAGTACCAACAGCAACATCCGCATCCCACACCTCGACATCATAATCTGTACCTCGAGCATCAACATCGTACTTACCATAGATACCAAGGAGCACTAATAAGAATCAACGATGAAGTATTAATTCATAACTTCATTGGAGAACTATTAGGCGGCAATTATGTAATCTCTAAAATCTTAGAGATTATTTATTTTAGCTCAAACTAAAAAGCAAATGAGATTAATATCATATTAACTCATAAATCCATGATTACATCTGAAGAAAATATACATGTATATATGTTTTCATAAAGATTGTAATTAAAAAAATTCTTTTGTACAAACTGTTAATGGTGAAAATATTTTAACGGGTAGGTAATACTCGAGGAATATTTAGATTCCATATTAATAAGTTACACTGTACATTCTTCGAACCTGATTCAGCAGTCATTGAACTATCCTACCTACATCCACATATATATTCGTTCATCGAAGAACAACCATTTTCATTCAAATTCAAATTCATAATTCGGATTTTGACCGATCAGAATTCAAATCAAGATTTGACAAGTGGCATAATGAAAAAAATAATGAACAAAATAAAATTGATTAGTAACCAATTAATTAACTACGTAAAACTTTAAACCTATACTAACCAAATCTTAGCTAACTGTTCCTAACTAACTGTTCATGTATGACTATTTTCTTATAATATACTAGTTTTGATTGAACTATTGGTCTATTGGACTACTATCATTGGACAATTAAAAATGAATTAAAATATTGATTATAACATATGAAACTAAACAATTCTTCAAGTTTGCCACTTGATTTCATCTTAAACCTCATTTGTATCTTGACGATTCCAATCTGCGTTCAAATATTTCATAATTCTTAAAGACACTTCAATCGAGAGGATGAACCAACCGCACTTCATCTATGGAAGAAAAGATTGATGCATATAGTTATGCACCTGAAAACACTCGGTACCTGAGTAAATGTTTAAAACGTATCTGTGCTAACTCTTTGGGAGTTGTTATTACAAAAAAAAAAAAAATAACTTTGCAATCCCTTTTCAATTTAGCCAATTTTCTCACAGCTCCAGCAAGTCAACTTCGACTTTTCATTCGAAACAACCTTATTATAACTTTGATATATATATATGCGTGCTCTTTATTTGCTATCGGAGAACCTTTTATATTTCACCACATCACCAACAGACGTACCAGCAACCTCGTTGCTCCTTGGCTTAAATATCTCCGACAAATCACTATATTTATCTATTGAAGACTTATCATGAACTCATCTGCACCTTGTAATGAGAATTGCCATACCAATAACCAGGAATCAGCATTTAATTATTTAAAAACACAATTCTCTTGAAACCCCTCGATTTGATAACCAATGATTCAGATCCGTTAACTTTGAAAATGCTGACGAAGCAGCATGTAGTAAATGGTCTTAATGGCCAAAAGTGATGATAAAAGAATGGAGTGTTGGGAACACACGATAGAAAATTTGGTACTGAAAAACGGTTTGAGCAAACCACGAAGGAGACTGCGAAAAAATACAAGGACCAAAACCTATATTCAAAGAATCCAGGTAATTCTGGATCCGATGAAATCTTTAGAGAATATCTTGCTCCGAAGCCATGATAAAATTTTGCGAAAATTTTTTCTTCATCAACTTTCGAACTTAGAAATTCCAAAATATCATCATAAATATCTTTGATATTTCTGAGGATATTTTCATAAATATTCTTGACCAAATTTAATTATCTTATCGTGCTATCTATGTTACATCATAAAAGAAACTGATTTAGTTTCTATCATGCTGTAAAATTTAAGTTTAAATTATGAAAGAATTCCTAGAGAAGTGTTGGGAATTGAAGCATGAGTTAGTATAATATAACGACGCTTGGCCAACATGATTATATTACAGTAAGTCATGCTGAATTTCTAATGGAAGGTGATGATGGTTCACAGATCATACCGTCATTATGGACCATGTTACATAACTCTTTCATTCTATTTAACCTCTAAACATATCAAGAACATAATTACTTGATAGTTCTATCTTTCCCGAATATTCTAATAATTTGACAAATCAAATCGTGCTAATACATTCCTTTCTACTTAGAATATTATAGTCATTCAAAACTCTATACCTATGAATTCTGGATCATTATTCGCTTGATTTGAAGTAGGATGAGAGTGGGTGACAATAAGGAAACAAAGAAGGTGAATTTATAGTGAAATATCCGACATAGAAATCAAGGCAGATTACCGCATTTAATTAAAGATAATTCTAAATTTACTTAATTACCAAAGAATCAAATCTTATATAGATTGCAAAGATTTTCATTCCTTGAATTCCAGAAATCCACCGTGACTACGTCAAAAGTTAAATCTCTATCTCAATCTTTTGTGATAGCTTCACTCGTACGCTTTGAGTAATCGAATTATTTTATCAATATTACTCAATATTGATAAAACTCTACTTATCAACTCATATTCGTCATGAAAACATTTTTAGTGTTAGCCATGACGACCTTACTCAAATTTCGGGACGAAATTTCTTTAACGGGTAGGTACTGTGACGACCCGGAAATTTTTGACCAAATTTAAACTTGATATTTATATGATTCTGACACGATAAACAAAGACTGTAATAGTGAAGTCTCAAAAACTTTGAACTATGTTCATGTATAAACTTGAGCTTCGACTGTTCCTGACGATTGACGAATAATTAATTGTATATAGATATGTGTGTGTATATATATATATATATACATGGTAATTGGAATTTATAATTTGTAATATTATATGTTGTAATATATATATGTAATAAATATTAAAAATTCAATATAATATATAATTGGTAAATAGTAATAAATTGTAATATATAATATTAAATATGATTATCATTACTTTCATTATTATTATCAATAGTAATATTAATATTAAAATCAATATTATTAATATTATTATTTTCTATATATTACATAATAGATATGAAATATGATACATTTAATTGATTATATTATTATTATTACTAATTTTATTAATTAGTAATAACATTATGATCTTAATTATCATTATGATTATTATTAGTAATAAAATTAACATTTAATAACATAATTAATAAAAACTATCTTTTTATTTAAAATTTTTATTATCATTCTTTATAATATTAAGAGTATTAGTATTATTAATAGATTTATTAATTGTTAAGATTAATTATAAGAAATATATATACAGATATATATAATATAAATACAGAAAAAATAAATACAGAGATATAATATATTACAGATATATACAAAATCTATTCAGACTCAACATCAACTTTATTGTTGATGATTCTTGTCTAAAAATTGTTAAAAGTCTTTAAGTTGTACAAATCTGTTTAACGTCGTTCTCCAAATTTCTTTTAATTTTCATGAGTGATTCTTCCTTTCTGCAAACGTACATCAGTCGATCTCAATTCACACAAAATAACAAGAATCTGTTTCTAGTCACCATCCCTTTCCATTTTTCTTTAACTTCTTCTTATGCTCCTGATTGACAAATCTGTCGACAATATCACAAAATAACAATCGATATCAACACACAATGAAAAAAAAATAGGAGTACAATTCAGTTTCCTATCCCCATCGACACTGTAACCAAATTTGTTTCTGTCTCCCGTTTATTAGATATCAATATCAATCATACAAATCCAATCTGCTTTTATTATTTCTCTTCAACTTCTTCCTGATCGAATATTTCTATCGACATCTTCATTTGCTACAAATCAATCAACCATCTACATGATGAATCCACTTTCTGTTAGCCATCCATATCTATCACTATCTACCTTTGTTTATATCCCTAGATATATTACTTGCAATTATAAACAAAGAGAAAACAATTCATCAACACATTCACCACCAATTCACTCTCACTCTCAAGCTTTTTCTCTAGAAAGATATATATACACACACATACATAATAGATATATATACATACCTTTTTATTTTCTTCTTGATGAACCGACACCACCTCACGACTACAATTTTCACCATGAGCCATCCTCGCCACCTTGTAAACCATCAACCACCGTGAGTCACCTCTCTCTTTCTCTTTATTTCTCTCCAATTGAACCATCATCTCTCTCATGTATTATTACTACTGTCGCCTTTTTATTTCACCTGTTTCTGTCGAGTTCAAAACCCAAAAACCAATCCTCGGATCCCATGATTTGCTGCTATTTCCTGTCATTATTCTGCTCATTTTTTTTCAACCTTGAAACCACCCTGAAACCATCAATAAAAGAATGTTACTCGCGAACTTACCAGTTGTTTTCTATTTCCTATTTGTTCGAAAACTCGCAACTCACCACCACCTTTTAATACTATTTTTTTCTCAGTTCTTATATATATATATATATATATACATATATATATATATATATACATATATATATATATACATATATATATATATATATATATATATATATATATATATATATATATATATATGAATAGCCATAAGTTAAAGATCACACGTCATATTGCTATTACTAGTGCATGCTTCTCTCTTTTTATTTATGGCCGACAGTTTCCAACCCACTTGAATTAATAAAGCAATTAAATGATGCCAAAGTGAAGTATAAACTTAATGAAGATGCAAGATAATCGTGTAGTATGTTGAAGTTAAACAAAAAGTTGATACAAGTGGGGTTTACATATATTCTATAGTTACTAGTAGTCCACTAACCTCCACTCAAAACATATTTATAAGCTATAAAAAAGAATCGGTTTTATAAATTTTGGATGGTCACGAACCAAAACAAGAGGAGGCAGGGATTTTAAGGTAGTATAAATATTTCTGAAGTGGTATGAGACAAGAAGGAGATTAGGTGAGATAATGATTATGATAATGATTTTGGTTGACGAGTGTATTTGGAGAAGAAGAAGAAACAGAAACAAATATGGAATAAATAAATATGGGAATGTTATTAAACAGACGAACAGAAACAGAGGTATGGTTAAGAAGGGTGTTGTGTTTGCGAATGGGTGGGGGTTCGAGCCTGGCCACCGGTTTCCCTTTTTGCTTTTTTTTTCCTACTTGAATCACTTTCAAATTTGGGCCAAGAGTTGTACTGTTGGGCCATATGTGAATTGACGCGTTGGGCTGAGGACTAGACTCCTTAGTTGTGACGAACCGGGAATTTCCGACTAAATTTAAACTTAATCTTGATATGATTTCGATACGATAAGCAAAGTATGTAATGTTGAATCTAGAAAATTTTGAAACAATGTTCATATATTCAATTGACTTTCGAATGTTTCCGATGATTCACGAACCATTGCTTGTAAATATGTGGATATATATAAATATGTGTATATATAAATATATGTATAATATATATAATAACATGAACATTAATAAACTATTATATACATTTATTGTTATAAATAAATATGTACAATAAAATACATTGTAATAAAAACTATTATTTTATATGTATATATATATTTTAATCATTTAATATATATTTATGTGAATAGTAAATTTTGTTATTTAAAACTGTTTATATATATACATAGTGTATATTAAATATATTTAATTTTGAGCTTAAATGGTAAATGTCTATAACTTTCGGTTGACGTCTAATTATTTTAAAATAGGTCTAATATATATATATATAAGAAGTTCTAAAATAAATGTTGTTTCAAAATTTGATTAAAAAGAAAATAGTTTTGATAAATATTTTTTTACCATTTCAATCTAAGTTTTTGTACTCCGTACATATAAATTGGAACAGAAAATAAATATTTTTCGAACCTTTTTGATCAGGTTTCAAACAGGTAATGAGTGAAATAATTAAATATGTTTAATCAAAAAAATTGGGATTTTTAGAAACACTTTTATATGTTAACTGTTTAGCAATGGACACAATATAATACTCCGTGAATTAGATATTATTATTAAAGAAACCATTATTTTTTTATCATTAATAATATTATTATCATTTTTTATGATTTTTGTATCATTATTACTTATTATTATTATGGACATAATGATTATTATTATTATTATTATTATTATTATTAATATTATTATTATTATTATTATTATTATTATTATTATTATTATTATTATTATATTTATTAATTATTAATATTAATCTAAAAAAAAAGTCAAGAACTAGTACCATTCCGTTACCCATTTCAATCCAACTTTTTCAAATTTTGTTTTTTGTCTGTAATCTGTTAGATGTCCATTTCACAACTCAATTAGGATCAATACAATTACTCTATAAAAGAATTATTCTGCAATTCATTAAGTAAAACATAAAAATTACAAAATAAGCTCGACACTCTGTACATTCATCTTTTTCACCATATTTTGATTTCGAATGAATTTCCAAAATGTAATAATGCAGTCTTGTTAGAAATCGTCTATCTAAACTATCTGTAAATTTTTAATCTTCAATTCTTTCTATCAATTTCTAATTTGAGAGTCAAAGTTTTAGTTTTCAAAGTCAACTAAGTGTTCTTGAATCAAATTCGAGTTTGTTTTGATATCTCCAATTAATTTGATGATCCATAAAGATTATAGGAATGATTTGAAACACAATTCATGTTGTAATCATAACCTATAACACTCTTAATCTAAAAATCAATTTTTGAGTTCTTGAGTTCTTCACAGTAATATACACTAACGTAAATTCGAAACAAATTTCAAAAACTAAAAATTCAAAGTTGTTAGGAATCATTTACTTAAACTTCCTGCAAAATCTCAAGTTCCAATTCTTAATAACGAATTCGAATTTGCGAGTCAAAGTTAAATTGTCAAAAGTCAACTGTTTTGTTCTTGGAGAAATTAGAGCTTATTTTGATGTTTTAAGTTCAATTGATGATTTAGATAGATTTTAGATAGATTATCACTATTATTATTATTATTATTATTATTATTATTGTTATTATTATTATTATTATTATTATTATTAATATAGTCATTATTATTATTATTACTATTATTATTATCATTCCTATTATTAAAAGTATTAAAATTATTATTTTTAAAATTATCATTTTTAATAAGATTACCTTTACTATTAAAATTATTATTAGTATCATTAATAGAATCATTAATATTATTATCATTATTCTTTTAATAAGTATTATTATTATTATTATAACTATTGATATCATTATAAAGATATTACGACTTTTCATTTATCAGTATTATTTTAACCAAATAAATATTAGTTACATAAAAATATATCTAACATATATAACCTAACTCTATTATTATTTTTATAATAAGTAAGATATATAAAATAAATATAATTAAATTATTAATGGAACTCATAGATCATTAAAATAACAAATATATCACTAATAATAAATATAATGTTCGATTACAACTATATGCGTTAATATATATATAAATGATATAGGTTCGTGAATCCGAAGTCTACCTTGCATTGTTCAATGTCGTCATATGTATTTTTACTACAAAATACAATAGGTGAGTGTCATTTGCCTTTTTACCCTTTATATTTTTGGACTGAGAATAAATGCGCAATTTTTATAAATGTTTTACGAAATAGACACAAATAATTGAAACTACATTATATGGTTGAATGATCGAAGCCGAATATGCCCCTTTTGCTTGGTAACCTAAGAATTAGTAAACCGATCTACTAATTGACGCGAATCCTAAAGATAGATCTATTGGGCCTAACGAACCCCATCCAAAGTACCGGATGCTTTTGTACTTCGATATTGTTTTTATCATGTCCGAAGGATTTCCCGGAATGATAGGGGATATTCTTATATGCATCTTGTTAATGTCGGTTACCAGGTGTTCAATCCATATGAATGATATTTTTGTCTCTATGCATGGGACGTATATTTATGAGAAATGAAAATCTTGTGGTCTATTAAAATGATGAAAATGAATGATTATGATAAACTAATGAACTCTTCAACCTTTTGGTTGACACTTGAAAGCATGTTTATTCTCAGGTATGAAAGAAATCTTCCACTGTACACTTGCTCATTTTAGAGATATTACTTGGAGTCATTCATGGCATATTTCAAAAGACGTTGCATTCGAGTCGTTGAGTTCATCAAGATTATTATTAGGTCAATTATAGTTAGATATATTATGAAAGGGTATGCATGTCGTCAACTTTCGATGTAAAGAAAGTTTGTCTTTTAAAAATGAATGCAATGTTTGTTAAATGTATCATATAGAGGTCAAGTACCTCGCGATGAAACCAAATGTAATGTATTCGTCCAGATGGATTAGGACGGGTCATTAGAATCGTGACCCATGTACATATCTCAGACTCGATCACAACTCAAAGTATATATATATTATTGTTGAATCAACCTGAACCCTGTATAGCCAACTCCAGCATTACTGCATATAGAGTGTCTATGGTTATTCCAAATAATATATATATATATATATATATATATATATATATATATATATATATATATATATATATATATATATATATATATATATATATATATATATATATATATATATATATGCGTCGATATGATATGTCAAAACCTTGTATACGTGTCCCGATATTTAAAGTGCGTAAAATAAATAACAGAAATTAAATGACGATAAATGAAATTGCGAGAATATAAATTACAATAATTAAATTGCGATAAATAAAATGTAATCAGTTAGCTAGGAACAATTAGCTAGGAACAGTTAGCGTGGATTCTTAACAAAAGTTTTCTCATAGTTAATTTGTTTGTTTCTAACAAATTTTATTTTGTCCTGTGTTTTTTTCATTATGCCACTTGTTGAATTCTGATAGGTCAAAATCCAAATATGAAATTGAATGAAAATGGTTATTCTTCGGTGAACGGATACGTATATCAGTGGTTGTAAATAGGATAGCAAATGACTGCTGAATTGGATTTGAAAGACTGTACAGTGTACTTATTAATGTGAAATCTGAATATTCCTCGGGTATTACCTACCCGTTAAAATATTTTCACCATTAACAGTTTGTACAAAAGAATTATTAATTACAATCTTTATGAAAATATAGTTACATATATATTTTCTTCAGATGTAATCATGGATTTAATGAGTTAATATGATATTAATCTCATTTGATTTACCGTCAAAACTAGAATACATAATCTTTAAAACATTAGAGATTACATAATCGTCATGAAGAATGAAGATAATTGGTGTAGAACGATTCGTAGAATGATGATTATACTCGAGGTACATAATGGGAAGTTGAGGCATGTGTTGTTAATGGTACGGGTGCTATTGCTGGTGGTCTTGTTGATGTCGGTGATCTTGTTGAAGCTGGTAGGTTTTGCACCACGTTTTCCAAATTGATTACTCGAGCGCGAAGCTCGTTAACTTCTTCCATTATACCGGAATGATTGTCGGTCAGAACGAGCGGATGAATGAGGTTTTTGAATTTGAGATAGTATATAATCATGGCAAGATATTCGAGTAATGAGGGCAAGAATAGTGTTTCGAATTGGTTCACCGGTGAGTGCTTCAGGTTCTTCACCAAGAGGACAATTTGGTTGGTGGAAAGGATCGCCTCCTCTGCGTCTCCATTGATTAAGTCGACTACGAACCCATCAGATGAATTGGGGATGGCTGATTGGTTGATTCATTTCATTTACTCTGCTTTCACTGCTTAGGTGAAAATCCATGTCAGAATAGCTGTCGGAATAACTATCGGAATAGCTATCTAAATCTGAGGGCCTCGAACTGGTTGAGGGATTCATCTCGTACGATCAGATAAAGGATTATCGATAAGAAATAGATTATAAGATGTAGATTAGTACCATGTAATACATAATTTGCATATGCATATAAATTAATAAAATCCAATAAGTTACGGAGGAATCTACGAAAGCTGTCAGGAAAAGTCTATAGTAACAGATACGCTAAGATATGAATTTTGTCTATACACTATCGATGCACTAAATGCAGTAAGACATGTCTAGACTTAAGATAATAAGCAAGTGATTCCCTAAGAATGATAAGCAGGTAATTTTCGACACGAAATGATAAGCAAAACTTTTGACATGCAGACACGGTCGAAGTCCAGACTCACTAATGTATCCTAACGACTATCAGTTAGACACACTAATGCAGACCTGGTTCGCTAAGACCACCGCTCTGATACCAACTGAAGTGCCCCGTTCATATACAATATAAACGATTCACAATAGTTGATTACATTGCGAGGTAATTGACCTCTATATGATATATTTTACAAACATTGCATTCGTTTTTAAAAGACAAACTTTCTTTACATCGAAAGTTGACGACAAGAATACTATTTCAAAATACTTCCAACTATAATTGACTTAATAACAATCTTGATGAACTCGATGACTCAAATGCAACGTCTTTTTTCATATGTCATGAATGACTCCAAATAATATCTCTAATATGAGCAAATGCACAGCGGAAGATTTCTTTCATACCTGAGAATAAACATGCTTTCAAGTGTCAACCAAAAGGTTGGTGAGTTCATAAGTTTATCATAAACAGTAAAAATTCAGTATTTTGATAGACCGCAAGATTTAAATGCTGCATGGTACAAATGGGCCCGAATCCTATACCCACCTGTAATGTACATGCGATATCTTTTAAATACAGTACACCTTTCTCGTGTACGAAATCATCTTTCATAAATTTTAGTAACCGTACACATATCTCGTGCACAAAAATAACATACACATAACCTGTGTATAAAATCATTCTCTTGATACATAACATTCACTTTTCATTGCTTTCATAGCTTGGCTTGGTAACCGACCTTAACATATAATGCGCATAATAATATACCCAAAACAGAACATCTCGTCTGTATAATAATCATATAAACTTCGAAGTACTAAACACCACGCCCACTAGCCCTTCCGTCTAGTGAACATTCTGGGTGGGAGTGTTAAACCCGGTAGCTACCTTTAGGATTCGTGTCAATTAGGCGTGCACTAATTCTCAAAATTAGTGATGTTCCCTAATTCTTAGGTTACCAAGCAATAATAATCAGGGGAAAAATATTCATATCAATTGTGGCAATTATCACGTCCACATAATTCGATGGTGGCAATTATCACGTCCACATAATTCATTCGAGGAATGTTTTGCTTGTGTCTATCTCGTAAAAAATTTATAAAAGCATTTCATGTATTCGCAGTTCAAAATGTATTTCAAAAGCATTTAATAAAGCAGTTGTAAAAGTAGCGCATGTATTCTCAGTCCCAAAAATTGTAAAGAGTAAAAGGGAATCAAATGAACTCACAATACGATATTTTGTAGTAAAAATATTCAGACGACGATACGGAACAATGTAGGGTTGGCCTCGGATTCACGAACTTATATAATATATATATATATATATATATATATATATATATATTAAAACATATAATGACAATTAACTAATTTATATATTAATATTATTAATATTCTTCTTGTATTAATAATTTGTTAGTTAATTAGCTATATTCATTTTTATATACAAATACCCTTTTTGTTTGTAAAAATAATAATTATAATAACACTAAAATAATTTGTAGTAATAATAATAATAATAATAATAATAATATTAATATTAATAAAATAATAATAATAATGATAATCATAATAATAATGTTAAATGTAATAATAAAAGTAATGTTAATACAAATAATAATAATGATGATACTTTTAATAATAATTCTAACAATAATGATAATTCATTTAATCATGTCTTAATTATAGTTATAGTCATGACCAAATCTTATATTATTTTAATCATAGTCTATACTATTTTCATGTCCTTAATCTCTTTTAAATCATAAGCTTAATACTAATCCACGTAATCTTAACGTTTTGATAATATTTAATCATAATTATAATAATAATAATAATACTTATTCTATTAATAATAACTAAGTTAATAATAATGATAATAATAACATTGAATAATAAGACTAGTAATAATAATAATACTATTAATAATAATATCAATAATAATAGTAATAATAACCATATTAGTAAAAGTAACAATAATAATAATAGTAAAAGGGTACAACCTTTGAAGAAAGGGGCTTTAAAAATAAAACGCCACTCCCCGGGCTCGAACCCGCTACCTCTCGTTCCCCATCCAAATGCCCAACCATCTGCTCTACTTCTCACTTATGATTATTTCGTACCCAGGTGTATATATGTATTCGGCACAACTTATAAAGAATATCATGGGACTCGGCCCAATGAAAACCACAGCCCAACAGTAAGAAGGATGCCGGCCCAACATAACAAACAATTCTGGCCCAAAATAAAATCGATGAGTTTTGGGGCCTCTTGTCGACAGGGCAAAAAAAAATAGAAAAGAGAATATTGTAGCAACCTATTCGTTAACCATCATCTTCGTCTTCTTCAATCATCATCACGATCATATCATAACCGAACACGTGTTCTCATCATCTCATCGTGCATCATCTATCATCGTTATTTCCGTTATAACAGCAAAAAATAACAGCAGTCGTAGCAACCGGAGGTGGGGTGTTTGGGTCTATAAACAGGAACAACGATAACAACAATTCAGGTAATCACATTAGGGTTCGTGGGTTTCATTTTTTAGATAATAAAGTAAGTATAATCAGTCACCTAAACAAATTCTTAGTGATGGTTTGGAGCTGCAATTATAGGAAATAATAGCAATAATGGTGGCGTTTGTTAAATAGAAACGAAACAGGCAAAGCAGCTTTAATGGAGGTTTGGGTCTCGAATATAACACAGGAACTGTAGCAGTATAGTTTAACCAAAAATAGAAGTTGTGTAGTTTAGCAGGTGATGGTGGTGATGATTAAATGGTCCTCCGGTGGTGGTTTACTCATTGAATCAGAACAAAAAGCAGGAGTGGTTGTGATGGTTTTATAGTTTTGGCGAGTGCAAGTATATTTAGAAGAGAGGGAGAGAGAAAGAAATGGAGAAAGATGATGACTAGGGTGGTCCGGTGGAAGGTGATTGATGGTGGTAATTCTCAAAAGAAAAACATGTAGCATGTGATTGTAGGTTTGTGTTTGATGGGTGTCAATGATTCTTAGTGATGAAGGTCGACGGATGGTGGTATGGTGTTTGTAGGTGTCGATGATAATGATGGTTCATGATAGTTTTAAGTGGTGTTTACGGTTGTATGTGGTGAAGAAGGTGGTAGTTTTATGGTTGGGTCTCGATTCATCAGGAAACAGAAAGTAAGGGTATGATGGATGGTTGGTTATAGATACATATATACTACGTAATACATATCTTACATATTTGTGGTAGTGAAGGTAAAGCAATTAATAATACTACTTTAATTAACCACTATCACATATAATGATATCTACTTCACAAAAATCATACATAGATTAGGTAATAATAAAGTCATTGTCATAAGTATAGATTATTTATAATTATGTCTGTTACTTTTGTTTAGTTTAAATTAAATGAGTCACATGTAGTTGTTAGACTTAATATCTATGGCCGATTCTTTTGGAGTTAAATGTGGCAAGTGGGAAAATGGAATATAGTACTAGTAGGTTATTTACATATACATATATATTTATTTTCAGTGGAATTGAAAACAACTAGTAGAGTAACAACAAATTATTTTAATCAATCCGTCCACTTAATTCACGGATGTAATTAAATAATTAATATAATAATAATTATAATATTAAATAATAATAATTAAAGTAAACGTGATTAATCAGGTAGCAGCCTTATATCGTATCCCGTTGTAAATCAGTGGAGGATAAAAGTATTCGGAAAAATTCTAAATTTTTAAATTAACTATATTTATTTATTTTGGTCATTATGGTATAAAATTCAATCATTAAATATTAAATAAAAATTACATTAATTATTCACTCCCAACCCCAGGTAAAATATAGTTAGTGTTAAAATTTATCAAATAACTTCTAAATATATTATTAATAAGCCTATAATTTATAAAACTCATTTTTGGATCACCGTTTATTTTAAAATCATATAAATTTTTTTAACTCGTTTACTATCAATCGAATGACACATGAGCGTTACCGTCGTTTACTAAATAGATTCGAAATTACAAAACTATGTATTTAATATACTTTATTTACAGTTATGTTTTAAATAATATTTATTATATTTTTATTTTATTTTACATATTTAATTTTACTATCAACAACATATAACATTTCAAATTTTATTTTCTATTATAATTATATATGTATATGTATATATACACACATATCTATTTACAATTAATTGTTCGTGAATCATCGAGAACAGTCGAAAGTCAATTGAATATATGAAACAGTTCAAAACTTTTTGAGACTCAACATTGTAGACTTTGCTTATCGTGTCAGAATTATATAAAGATTTAAGTTTAAATTTGGTCAGAAATTTCCGGGTCGTCACAATAATAATAATAATAATAATAATATTGATTATTAGATAATAATAATAATAATAATAACGATAATAACGACGATAACAATAACGATAACGATAATGATAGCGATAACGATAACGATAACGATAATCATTTTAACAATAATACTTTAAAATTATAGATAATTCGATTGACGATATCTTTTAATCCGTTCATCGAAATCATACACTTTCTAAATGAAAAGTTATTAATTTTTCGCCAGCTTTCCAATGACATACAAATTATATATCTTATCTCAATTGCATAGTTATCAAATTCGTGATTTATCATAAACTATCTAATGACAAAAATTAAACATACAAGCATGCATAATCAAATATACTCGAGCACTAGTCAGGGATACACTAACAATATATAAAAGTTAAGTTATGAATGCTCACGTATCAATATTGACGTTCAATATTGCAGGAAAGTACGTAGACGCAACGGAGATGATAAACACTAGGTTGACCTTACGAGCTATACCCCTGAATCATACCCATAACCTCCATAACTATAACCCATATTTTCCTTAGCTCTATCCCGCTCATAAAACTCGTTTTGAAATAATTCACTCATGATCCCGTCGTAATATTTTATGTATAATATTAATAATATTACTACTAATATTAAAATAGATTAATAATAATAATATTTAATAATATTAATAATAAATTAAATAATAAATGAAATAAATATTACGGAGTAATCAGAGAGATAGATGGATATATGAATTGTGAAATCAACCAAAACGCGTCCGATATTTATAGGACATTTCTGGGACCATGAGCTCCGCGATTACAGGGTGTTTATGGGTGTTATGGCCGCGATCGCGGCACACCTGCTACCAGCTCATCAATCGAATTTCGCATGTGCTGCCGACAGTTTAATATATAATTATAATAATATATATAATTTATGTAATTAATTATATAATATATTATATTCACGTGCATAGTTAACTTGTAATTTTTATTCCAATGACTTGGACGTTTACACTTGACTAATGTCCCGGTTCTTGTTTCTCGAACGCATTTTCGAACGCTTAGAAAACTAGTACTTTACATTTCGTGACTTGTACCATTGTCAAGATATAGACTAAAATCATTGATAAACAATGTTACACGAAGTGTAACTTATACATTTGAGTGTTTTGATCATTTTCTTCTATAAATCAACTTCTCGTTGTTTATTAAAATATATTTAATAATATATATCAAATATCAAAACGTTTTATAACTATATTAATATTATATTGTAAACTATATATATATATATATATATATATATATATATATATAATTGAAATATTTACTCAATATGATATATATTTTTTTTCAATACCAATTATATTTCAAAGTCCGGTTTATATAAGTTAACTCGTTTAAACAATAAAAGTTATTATATCAAATAATATTTTTAATAATATGAAAACTAAATAATTAAATTACCAAGGGACACGAGGTAGTCACTGTAAAATATGCTTTTGAAAAATTAAATGGGAATCTCCACAACTTTTGACTAACTCTCGTTAATTGACACTTTATTCCAATCATGTGAATTATTACACCAATTATTCTGAATACTGTTAAGAAGAACAGATTTTTTAAATTACAGTGGACCTCACAACAGAGACCTTAATCATATCCCAATGTATCTGATAATTCAACTTATCTTTTAATTCCATCAATAAACATGTTAACCATATATTAAAACAAATTCGATCATGTAAAGTATTATACAACTAATACTTTACTAACGTTTTCAAGTTATATATATATATATATATATATATATATATATATATATATATATATATATATATATATATATATATATATATATATTCTTATCCAATTATAATGGTTCGTGAATCGTCAGGGTTTGGTCAAGATTAAATGAATGTATAAATATAGTTTAAAATTTTTGAGATTCAACTTAACAAACTTTGCTTATCGTGTCAGAATAATATAAAGATAAAGTTTAAATTTGGTCAGAAATTTTCGGATCGTCACATCTGATACCACATGAAGTGACCCGTCCTAATCCATAAGGATGAATACAATAATATATGGTACATTGCGACGTATTTGACCTCTATATGATACATTTTACAAACATTGCATTCGTTTTTAAAAGACAACTTTCATTATAACGATAATTGACAATATGCATACCATTTCTCAATATATCCAAACTATAAATAACTTAATAATAATCTTGATGACTTCAATGACTCGAATGCAATATCTTTTGAAACATGCCATGAATGACTGCAAGTAATATCTTTAAAATGAGCAAATACATAGCGGAAGGTTTCTTTAATACCTGAGAATAAACATGCTTAAAAGTGTCAACCAAAAGGTTGGTGAGTTCATTAGTTTATCATAATCAATCATTCCATAGTTTTAATAGACCACAAGATTTCATTTTCATAGTTAACTACAGGAACACTCATCTACAAAAATCATTCATATGGTGAACACCTGGTAACCGACATTAACAAATGTATCTAGAATATCTCCAAATATACACGTACACTCATCTGTATATAGAAATTGAAGTACTAAAGCATCCATAGCTTGGATGGGACGTGTCAAAGTCCATAGATCTATCTTCAGGATTCGCGTCAATTTGGGGGTCTGTTTCCAAATTCTTAGGCTACCAAGCTAAAAAGGGTGATATCCGGTATAAAAATTCAACCATAGAATATAGTTTCAAGTTCTTGTGTCTATTTTGTAAAACAGTTGTAAAAACAGCGCATGTATTCTCAGTCCTAAAAATATATATTGCAAAAATATTTAAAAAGGGAGCAAATGAAACTCACAATACTGTATTTCATAGCATTAATGCAAATGACAGCACTGAACAAGTGCAAGGTTGGCCTCGGATTCACGAACCTATATTAATTATATATATTTATATGTTGGTCAATATCTGTCTATCAATTTAGTCAAGTCGTAGTATATCACAATCCTAAAGCTCGAGATTATCATGCAAAAGTCAACAAAAGTCAATTTGACCCGAAAAGATTTCTAAAATCTATACATGTTTATTATATAACTTAAGTATAATTGTTTTATATATTTAAATATATTTATCAAATTTTATTAGAGTAAATAATACAAGTCCTTTATTAATAAATAAAATTTTATATTAAAATTTATATATGATAGAATATACTTTTATATATCTTAAGTAATAAAATTTATAAAGTTCACTTAATATCGTAAAAATATAGTGGTATGTATTATTAATGTAATTATATTACATGTTGTAGTGACCCGAACTTTTCCATGTTTATATATATTAAATAAAATTGTTATTTACATGATTAAGTGTTTCCAACATGTTAAGCAATCAAACTTGTTAAGACTTGATTAATTAAAATAGGTTTCATATAGACAATTGACCACCCAAGTTGACCGGTGATTCACGAACGTTAAAACTTGTAAAAACTATATGATGACATATATATGGATATATATATATATAGTTAACATGATATTATGATAATTAAACATATCATTAAGTATATTAATAATGAACTACATATGTAAAAGCAAGACTACTAACTTAATGATTTTGAAACGAGACATATATGTAACGATTATCGTTGTAACGACATTTAATGTAAATATATCATATTAAGAGATATTCATACATCATATTATCATGATAATATAATAATTTAAAATCTCATTTGATATTATAAACATTGGTTTAACAACATTTAACAAGATCGTTAACCTAAAGGTTTCAAAACAACACTTACATGTAACGACTAACGATGACTTAACGACTCAGTTAAAATGTATATACATGTAGTGTTTTAATATGTATTCATACACTTTTGAAAGACTTCAATACACTTATCAAAATACTTCTACTTAACAAAAATGCTTACAATTACATCCTCGTTCAGTTTCATCAACAATTCTACTCGTATGCACCCGTATTCGTACTCGTACAATACACAGCTTTTAGATGTATGTACTATTGGTATATATACACTCCAATGATCAGCTCTTAGCAGCCCATATGATTCACCTAACACATGTGGGAACCATCATTTGGCAACTAGCATGAAATATCTCATAAAATTACAAAAATATGAGTAATCATTCATGACTTATTTACATGAAAACAAAATTACATATCCTTTATATCTAATCCATACACCAACGACCAAAAACACCTACAAACACTTTTATTCTTCAATTATCTTCATCTAATTGATCTCTCTCAAGTTCTATCTTCAAGTTCTAAGTGTTCTTCATAAATTCTACAAGTTCTAGTTTCATAAAATCAAGAATACTTCCAAGTTTGCTAGCTTACTTCCAATCTTGTAGAGTGATCATCCAATCTCAAGAAATCTTTCTTATTTACAGTAAGATATCTTTCTAATACAAGGTAATACTCATATTCAAACTTTGATTCAATTTCTATAACTATAACAATCTTATTTCGAGTGGAAATCTTACTTGAACTTGTTTTTCGTGTCATGATTCTGCTTCAAGAACTTTCAAGCCATCCAAGGATCCTTTGAAGCTAGATCCATTTTTCTCATTTCCAGTAGCTTTATCCAGAAAACTTGAGGTAGTAATGATGTTCATAACATCATTCAATTCATACATATAAAGCTATCTTATTCGAAGGTTTAAACTTGTAATCACTAGAACATAGTTTAGTTAATTCTAAACTTGTTCGCAAACAAAAGTTAATCCTTCTAACTTGACTTTTAAAATCAACTAAAAACATGTTCTATATCTATATGATATGCTAACTTAATGATATAAAACCTGGAAATACGAAGAACACTGTAAAACCGGACATACACCGTCGTAGTAACACCGCGGGCTGTTTTGGGTTAGTTAATTAAAAACTATGATAAACTTTGATTTAAAAGTTGTTCTTCTGGAAAAATGATTTTTCTTATTAACATGAAACTATATCCAAAAATCATGGTTAAACTCAAAGTGGCAGTATGTTTTCTAAAATGGTCATCTAGACGTCGTTCTTTCGACTGAAATGACTACCTTTACAAAAACAACTTGTAACTTATATTTTCGACTATAAACCTATACTTTTTCTATTTAGATTCATAAAATAGAGTTCAATATGAAACCATAGCAATTTGATTCACTCAAAACGGATTTAAAATGAAGAAGTTATGGGTAAAACAAGATTGGATAATTTTTCTTGTTGTAGCAACGTGAAAATTGGTAACAAATCTATATCAATCATATCCTAGCTAACTTATATTGTATTATACATGTATTCTAATATATTATGTAATCTTGGGATACCATAGACACGTATGCAAATGTTTTGACATATCATATGACCCATGTGTATATATTATTTGGAACAACCATAGACACTCTATATGCAGTAATGAGGGAGTTAGCTATACAGGGTTGAGGTTGATTCCAAAAATATATATACTTTGAGTTGTGATCTAGCCTGAGACGTGTATACACTGGGTCGTGGATTGATTCAAGATAATATATATCAATTTTTTTTTCTGTACATCTAACGTTGGACAACTAGTTGTAGGTTACTAACGAGGACAGTTGACTTAATAAACTTAAAACATCAAAATGTATTAAAAGTGTTGTAAATATATTTTGAATATACTTTGATATATATGTACATATTTGTTATAGGTTCGTGAATCGACCAGTGGCCAAGTCTTACTTCCCGACGAAGTAAAAATCTGTGAAAGTGAGTTATAGTCCCACTTTTAAAATCTAATATTTTTGGGATGAGAATACATGCAGGTTTTTTAAATGATTTACAAAATAGACACAAGTATGTGAAACTACATTCTATGGTTGAATTATCGAAATCGAATATGCCCCTTTTTATTAAGTCTGGTAATCTAAGAATTAGGGAACAGACACCCTAATTGACGCGAATCCTAAAGATAGATCTATTGGGCCTAACAAACCCCATCCAAAGTACCGGATTCTTTAGTACTTCGAAATTTATATCATATCCGAAGGGTGTACCGGAATGATGGGGATATTCTTATATATGCATCTTGTTAATGTCGGTTACCAGGTGTTCACCATATGAATGAATTTTATCTCTATATATGGGATGTATATTGAAATATGAAATCTTGTGGTCTATTATTATGATTTGATAATATATAGGTTAAACCTATAACTCACCAACATTTTTGTTGACGTTTTAAGCATGTTTATTCTCAGGTGATTATTAAGAGCTTCCGCTGTTGCATACTAAAATAAGGACAAGTTTTAGAGTCCATGCTTGTATGATATTATGTAAAAACTGCATTCAAGAAACTTATTTTTGATGTAATATATTCTTATTGTAAACCATTATGTAATAGTCGTGTGTAAACGGTATATTTTAGATTATCATTATTTGATAATCTACGTAATGCTTTTTAAACCTTTATAGATAAAATAAAGGTTATGGTTATTTTAAAAATAAATGCAGTCTTTGAAAAACGTCTCATATAGAGGTCAAAACCTCGCGACAAAATCAATTAATATGGAACGTTTATAATCAATATGAACGGGACATTTCAGTTGGTATCCGAGCGTTGGTATTAGAGAACAAGAATTTTGCATTAGTGTGTCTTATCGAGTTTTTTAGGATGCATTAGTGAGTCTGGACTTCGACCTTGTTTACTTGAAAAATGATTGCTTAACAAATTTTGTTAGAAACTATATATTTTTAACATGTGAATATTATGTGATATATTAATCTCTTAACGTGTTTGATATTATGTGATTGATGTCTACCTCTAGAACAAGTCCCATTGATTCACCTAATAATAATGAAGAGTCAAATGTAAATTGGAATGATTCGTGGACTGATTCACAAGTTCCCGAAGAGGAACCGGAAGAAGAGTCGGAACCGGAAGAAGAATCGGAACCGGAAGAAGAAATAGAACCAGTGGGGGAAATAATAAAACAGTTAAGTAGAAGAAAATCCTCAACCAACCGACCAAAGTTAATTATGGTCAATGGTGTTTCCGCCAAGGAAGCAAAGTATTGGGAGGATTACCAATTCTCCGATGAATTGGATCCCGACAAGGATTCCGATGATGTTATAGAAATTACCCAAACACAATTTAATAAGGCAAAAGAGAACAATAAGGGAAAGGGCATAAAAATAGAGAAATTTGATTCCAAACCCGATGAACTTTATATGTATCGTCAACACCCGTATTTCTTAAGTTGTGACAATAACCCGGGAACCTCTAAACCACCAGGTTTTTCTAAACCAATGTGGAAAACGACGGCTCGTATTAGGGGAACATCATATATCCCTAGAAACATGGCAAAATGAACCAAAACCGAAGAAGAAGAAATGAGCGAGTCGGAATAAGATAGTTGTATTCGTGTGGTGTAATATATGTAATATAGTGTGCTTATGCTTTATGATATATGTAAAAAAATTGCTTGTATTAATAAGTATTTTTTTTATGAATCTAACTCTTGTCTATTTTACAGTATAAAAACACAAAAATGGATAGACAACCCAATATTTTAAGAGACCTACCCGGAGACATGATTGATGAAATCTTGTCTAGAGTCGGTCAGAATTCCTCGGCATAACTATTTAAGGCGAGATCAATTTGTAAGACATTCGAAGAACGTTCCAAGAATGCTTTGGTTTATAAAAGGCTTTCGTTCAAAAGATGGGGGATATCACATTGGGAAATCCATAAGTTACGATGTGTTTACTTTGAAGCATATATTGCGGGGAACCCAAATGCTATTTTACGCAACGGGTTAAGAAATTATTTTGACTCAATATATCCGAATATAGGACTTCGTGATTTAGAAAAATCGGCTAACATGTAACATAAAGAAGCATGTTATGCTTACGGGTTAGTAATGTTCGCTTCTCACCAAAGTGAGAACAAGAACATCGGGCTACAACTATTAAACAAAACGTTCCCACAAGTGACGGACTCAGTAGTTGGGGTGAGAAACAAAGTTTTTAGATTGTTACGGGACTGTTGGACATTACGTAACCCTCGTCCCTTTGACGACGTTACAACACGCTGTCTTATCAACGGCCATAATGGTTATGTTTCACAAGACCAAGGATGGGAAGTAGTCCTAGTAAAACCAGAATGCATGACTTGTTTCTGGACGTATGAATTACGTGTCTTTATTGCCTTTGCTGAACGACTTGTGTACTAGCTAGAATTATCTTCACAACTATCTTGTGTCAAAGTTATTGTGTGCTATATTTCATTTATATGTAAAATAAGCGGTATTGTATGTTTGTAAAATATTGAGAAAAAGTTTGAACGCGAAATATTATTATAATCAGTTTTTCATATAGAATTGTAGTAGTTGAATTGTATATTAGCTACTAAGTATGAACTTAACGGGTAGGCACTACCCGAATTTAAACTTATAAAACGCTAATATGAAGAAAAAGCTTTTATAAATGAGTTCATATTATGCTATGAGATACTATTGACTACTCTTAATATTCTGTATGATTAACTTGTTTCATTTGACTATTTGAAGGAAATGGCACCGACTACTCGACAAACCATGAATATGAGCGAAGAGGAATTTCGTACCTTTCTTGCTGCAAACATAGCCGCAGTATAGGCTGCGCTACATACCAACAATAACTCCGAATCGAGCAATGCAGCTAACGGCGCAAGAAACCGTGTAGGATGTACCTATAAAGAATTCACTGCCTGTAAACCTTTGGAATTTGATGGAACCGAAGGACCGATCGGATTGAAACGGTGGACCGAGAAGGTCGAATCGGTGTTTGCCATAAGTAAGTGTACTGAAGAGGACAAAGTGAAGTACGCTACGCATACCTTCACAGGTACTGCGTTAACATGGTGGAATACCTATCTAGAGCAAGTGGGACAAGATGATGCTTACGCACTACCGTGGTCAGCATTCAAGCACTTGATGAATGAGAAGTACCGTCCAAGAACTGAGGTCAATAAGCTCAAGACAGAACTTAGAGGGTTACGAACCCAAGGATTTAATATTACCACGTACGAAAGACGATTCACAGAATTGTGCCTATTGTGTCCGAGAGCATTCGAAGATGAGGAAGAGAAGATCGACGCGTTTGTGAAAGGATTACCGGAAAGAATCCAAGAAGATATAAGTTCACACGAGCCCGCCTCCATACAACAGGCATGTAGAATGGCTCACAAACTAGTGAACCAGATTCAGGAAAGAATTAAAGAACAGGCGGCTGAAGAGGCCAATGTGAAGCAAGTCAAAAGAAAGTGGGAGGAAAACGGTGATAAAAATCACCAATACAACAACAACAGCAATTACAATAATAATCGCAACAACTATCCCAACAATCGCAACATCAATCGCAACTACAACAAACGGCCCAACAACAACAACAACAACAGCAACTACAACAATCATCCCAACAACAATAACAACTGCAACAACAACAACAATCAGAAGCAGCTATGCCAAAGGTGTGAAAAGTATCA
This sequence comes from Rutidosis leptorrhynchoides, assembly GCF_046630445.1. NCBI lineage: Eukaryota > Viridiplantae > Streptophyta > Magnoliopsida > Asterales > Asteraceae > Rutidosis > Rutidosis leptorrhynchoides. The sequence goes on from NC_092340.1 coordinate 201,333,815, forward strand.
CTCGGGGTTCTGCACAAAATTTTGCAACAAGTGTAAAAGAAATGGTCATAGCGCGGCGAAGTGTGTGGTCTACGGACCAGGGGTTAACAGAACGAAAGGAACAAATGGTGTCGGAACGAGTAATGGCGGAGCAAGTAGTGTCGGAGCAAGTTATGCCAATGTAGTTTGTTATAAATGTGGAAAACCGGGCCACATTATTAGAAATTGCCCGAACCAGGAGAACACGAATGGACAAGGCCGCCGAAGAGTTTTCAATATTAATGCGGCAGAGGCACAGGAATACCCGGAGCATGTTACGGGTACGTTTCTTATTAACGATAAATCTGCTTATGTTTTATTTGATTCGGGTACGGATAGAAGCTATATGAGTAGAGAATTTTGTGCTAAATTAAGTTGCCCATTGGCACCTTTGGATAGTAAATTTTTACTCGAATTAGCAAATGGTAAATTAATTTCAGCAGATAATATATGTCGGAATCGAGAAATTAAACTGGTTAGCGAAACATTTAAGATTGACTTGATACCAGTAGAGTTAGGGAGTTTTGATGTGATAATCGGTATGGACTGGTTGAGAGAAGTGAAAGCAGAGATCGTTTGTTACAAAAATGCAATTCGCATTATACGAGAAAAAGGAAAACCCTTAATGGTGTATGGAGAAAAGAGCAACACGAAGTTAAATCTTATTAGTAACCTGAAGGCACAAAAACTAATAAGAAAAGGTTGCTATGCTGTACTAGCACACGTCGAGAAAGTCAATTCCGAAGAAAAGAACATCAATGATATTCCCGTCGCAAAAGAATTTCCCGATGTATTTCCGAAAGAATTACCGGGACTACCTCCACACCGATCCGTTGAATTTCAAGTAGACCTTGTACCGGGAGCTGCACCAATAGCTCGTGCTCCATACAGACTCGCACCTAGCGAAATGAAGGAACTTCAGAGCCAATTACAAGAACTTTTAGAGCGTGGTTTCATTCGACCAAGCACATCACCGTGGGGAGCTCCTGTTTTGTTTGTCAAGAAGAAAGATGGTACATTCAGGTTGTGTATCGACTACCGAGAGATGAACAACTTACCATCAAGAACCGCTACCCACTACCGAGAATTGATGACTTATTTGATCAACTACAAGGCTCGTCTATTTATTCGAAGATCGATTTACGTTCTGGATATCATCAAATGCGGGTGAAGGAGGATGATATTTTAAAGACTGCTTTTAGGATGCGTTACGGTCATTACGAGTTTATGGTTATGCCGTTTGGATTGACTAACGCACCAACTGTGTTCATGGACCTCATGAACCGAGTGTGTGGGCCATATCTTGACAAGTTTGTCATTGTTTTCATCGATGACATACTTATTTACTTGAAGAATGATTAAGAGCACGAAGAACATTTGAGAAAAGTGCTAGAGTTGCTGAGAAAAGAAAAACTGTACGCTAAGTTTTCAAAGTTTGCATTTTGGTTGGAAGAAGTTCAATTCCTCTGTCACATAGTGAACAAAGAAGGTATTCAGGTGGATCCAGCAAAGATCGAAACTGTTGAAAAGTGGGAAACCCCGAAAACTCCGAAACACATACGCCAGTTTTTAGGACTAGCGGGTTACTACAGAAGGTTCATCCAAGACTTTTCCAGAATAGCAAAACCCTTGACTGCATTAACGCATAAAGGGAAGAAATTTGAATGGAAAGATGAACAAGAGAAAGTGTTTCAATTGTTTAAGAAAAAGTTAACTACAGCACCTATATTGTCATTACCTGAAGGGAATGATGATTTTGTGATATATTGTGATGCCTCAAAGCAAGGTCTCAGCTGTGTATTAATGCAACGAACGAAAGTAATTGCTTATGCGTCTAGACAATTGAAGATTCACGAACAGAATTATACGACGCATGATTTGGAATTATGCGCGGTTGTTTTTGCATTAAAGACTTGGAGGCACTACTTATATGGGGTCAAAAGTATTATATACCGACCACAAAAGTCTTCAATACATATTTAATCAGAAACAACTGAATATGAGGCAGCGTAGGTTGATTGAATTGTTGAATGATTATGACTTTGAGATTCGTTACCACCCAGGGAAGGCAAATGTGGTAGCCGACGCCTTGAGCAGGAAGGACAGAGAACCCATTCGAGTAAAATCTATGAATATAATGATTCACAATAACCTTACTACTCAAATAAAGGAGGCACAACAAGGAGTTTTAAAAGAGGGAAATTTAAAGGATGAAATACCCAAAGGATCGGAGAAGCATCTTAATATTCGGGAAGACGGAACCCGGTATAGGGCTGAAAGGATTTGGGTACCAAAATTTGGAAATATGAGAGAAATGGTGAAACGCCCCGTCCTAATCCATCCGGACAAAGTCCACATCGATTATAAACGATTCACAATAGTTGGTTACATCGCGAGGTACTTGACCTCTATATGATACATTTTACAAATATTGCATTCATTTTGAAAAGACAAACTTCCTTACATCGAAAATTGATGATATGTATACCATTTCATAATATATCTAATTATAATTATCTAAATAATAATCTTGATGAACTCGACGACTCGAATGCAACGTCTTTTGAAATATGTCATGAATGACTCCAAGTAATATCTTTAAAGTGAGCAAATGCACAGCGGAAGGTTTCTTTCATACCTGAGAATAAACATGCTTTAAAGTGTCAACCAAAAGGTTGGTGAGTTCATTAGTTTAACATAAATAATCATTTCATAATTTTAATAGACCAAAAGATTTCATATTTCCATTTCTCACAAACATACGTCCCATGCATAGAGACTAAAATATCATTCATATGGATTGAACACCTGGTAACCGACATTCACAATATACATATAAGAATATCTCCATCATTCCGGGATCCTCCTTCGGACATGATATAAATTTCGAAATACTAAAGCATCCGGTACTTTGGATGGGGCTTGTTGGGCCCGATAGATCTATCTTTAGAGTTCGCGTCAATTAGGGTGTCTGTTCCCTAATTCTTAGATTACCAGACTTAATAAAAAGGGGCATATTCGATTTTGATCATTCAACCATATAATGTAGTTTCGATTACTTGTGTCTATTTCGTAAAACATTTATAAAAATTGCGCATGTATTTTCAGCCCAAAAATATAAAAGGGTAAAAAGGCAAATGAAACTCACCTAATGTATTTTGTAGTAAAATACATAGAACAACATTGAACAAGTATGGGGTTGGCCTCGGATTCACGAACCTATATCATTTGTATATTCATTAATACATATAATCATAATCGAACAATTTCATATATTATAACTTTATATATCATTTATTTAATTTGTATATATGTTTGAAAATGATTATTATTTATATAGTTATATACCTATATATACTTTAAAATTATCTAATTTGTTATATGTGAATATCTATATAAATATTGTTAATATAATTAATTCCATACTTATTTTTAGTATTACTTATAAGTATATTTTTATATACATGATAATATATAATAGTAGATAAAAGTTGTGTTTGATTAAAACGATAATATTACTAATATTATTACCTAATAATAATACTAGTGGTAATGATAATAATAGTAGTCATAATTATAATTTTTAATTGTATTAGCAGAAATAGATAATAACTTTTGTTAGTAATAATGATAATAAAAATAATAACTAATATTAACAATAATATTAATAATAATAATAATACTTATAATAATAATAATGTTAATACTAATAATTGCTAAATAATAATAATAATAAAAATAACAATAATACTTGAATTAATAACAATAACTAATAATACATAACAATCATAATAATAACAATAACAATACTAATAATAATAATAATAACAACAACAATAAATACTATTAATAATAATAATAACTATAATAATAATAATAATAACAATAAGTAAGAAAACTACCTTAAAATGATTTTCTAAAAAAAAACATATCTCAAACCGGAATCGAACCCGAGACCTCTCGCCCACCCGACTCTCCTCTTAACCATCGAACCAATTGTATATTTCTGATTAAAGCTCCATCCTATCTAATTATAACCCGTAAGAACTTCTGTTCTTCTTCTTCCTTGCTTAAACTAGTCGACCAGAAAGAGAGGTACTACCAGGGATCCATCTTAATTATTAGCAGGTTATTAACTCGTTTTAAAATTAATCATCAACACATAAATGATTGGAGTTTGATTTAAAACAAAAAAATAAAAATAAATATATATAACAGGAACCTGTTTGAATAATAAGAACTCAAAATTCGATTTTGATTTCCAGTAGATTTTAGACAAAAGTTTGAACATGAAAAAGGTTTAAAATTGTGTTTAGAAGCTTTATGTACCTTCAATTGATTCTGAAACATCAAACACGATTCTAATTTCTCTATGAACACGAAGTTTGACTTTCAAAATCCAAACTTTTGACTTCAAAATTTGTGATGGTTAGGAAGAATTGGAATTTAACACTTTACAGATAGTTTGAAATAAGGATTCCAATCATCACTACATTATTACATTTTGTAATTAATTTCAAAATCGAGTTTTTCAAAAAAAAAGATCATGAACAGAGTTTCATTCTGTGTTCTTCAATTATATATATATATATATATATATATATATATATATATATATATATATATATATATATATATATATATATATATATATATATATATATATATATATATATATATATATGTATATATATATATTTTAACAGTTTGTAAAAAGGCATTGATAAGTGATGTTTGTAACTGTGAAATCGAATGAGTGTATTAACACTGAATTTGGTCGAAGTATATAAGAAAAACAATATTGACCGATTTATTGTTCAGCAAATAAATAGAATAAATAAAAAAAATAAAAGTAGAAAATGAGAGCTAATAGATTTTGGAAGTTTTCTGTGGATTGAGATAGAATTGTGACTCAGATTGTCGACAAGAACAAAAACAACCTACAGTATTGATAGCAACTGATAACAAATTGGTACGTTCATTGATTTTAAATATTTAATATTAATAATTATATGAATAATAATAATAATTATATTAATAATAATAATAAATAATAAAGATACTTCTAATAATAAAAATGATAATAATATTATTAAAAATGTATTAATCTCTAATATCAATAATAATGGTAATAATAATTTATGATAATAATACTAATAATTGTTTATAATTATGATAATAATAATATCTAAGAATAATACTAATTTTATTCATACTACTAAAATTAAATATTATTATTTTTTTATTTTTTTTATTATTAGATATAATGATATTGACAACGATAATAATAATTTTATTATTATTATTAATTTTATTAATAACACTACTAATAATAATATGAATATTATTAATAACAACTTATACATATGCCATTTCATTTATATTAAAATTATTAATACAAATAATAATACTAATGTTAATAGTAATACTAGTAATGATAGTAATACTAATAATATTGATATAACAATAATGCTTATCAAATCTCATATTTATATATCATGTATTAAATTAATAATGATATTAATAATACTGATATCGATATTAGTAATATTCATTAATATAATAACTGTTTTGTATTATATATATTTACATTACATATAATTAATTATGAAAGATTCATATAACATAATCGAATAGTAATACAATATACATAGAATATTAATTGTATACAAAATTTATATATATATATATATATATATATATATATATATATATATATATATATATATATATATATATATATAACAATTTATGTACACACAATTGTTCGTGAATCGTCGGGAAAAGTCAAAGGGTCAAATGTATTCATGAAAAATTGTTCAAACACTTTGAGACTTGTTTTAATAAACTTTGCTTATCGTGTCAGAATCATATTAAGATTTAAGTTTGAATTTGGTCGGAAATTCCCGGGTCGTCACAAATGGTACTTAGAGAAGCTCATAAAACCAGATACTCAATACATCCTGGAACAGGGAAGATGTACAAGGATCTCAAGAAACATTTTTGGTGGCCGAGTAAGAAAGCCGATGTTGCTAAATACGTAGGAGAATGTTTGACGTGTTCTAAGGTCAAAGCTGAACATCAGAAACCATCAGGTCTACTTCAACAACCCGAAATCCCGGAATGGAAATGGGAAAACATTACCATGGATTTCATCACTAAATTGCCAAGGACTGCAAGTGGTTTTGATACTATTTGGGTAATAGTTGATCGTCTCACCAAATCAGCACACTTCCTGCCAATAAGAGAAGATGAGAAGATGGAGAAGTTAGCACGACTGTATTTGAAGGAAGTCGTCTCCAGACATGGAATACCAATCTCTATTATCTCTGATAGGGATGGCAGATTTATTTCAAGATTCTGGCAGACATTACAGCAAGCATTAGGAACTCGTCTAGACATGAGTACTACCTATCATCCACAAACTGATGGGCAGAGCGAAAGGATGATACAAACACTTGAAGACATGCTACAAGCATGTGTTATTGATTTCGGAAACAGTTGGGATCGACATCTACCGTTAGCAGAATTTTCCTACAACAACAGCTACCATTCGAGCATTGAGATGGCGCCATTTGAAGCACTTTATGGTAGAAAGTGCAGGTCTTCAATTTGTTGGAGTGAAGTGGGGGATAGACAGATTACGGGTCCGGAGATAATACAAGAAACTACCGAGAAGATCATCCAAATTCAACAACGGTTGAAAACCGCCCAAAGTCGACAAAAGAGCTACGCCGACATTAAAAGAAAAGAAATAGAATTTGAAATTAGAGAGATGGTCATGCTTAAGGTTGCACCTCGGAAAGGCGTTGTTTGATTTGGTAAACGAGGTAAATTAAATCCAAGGTATATTGGACCATTCAAGATTATTGATCGTGTCGGACCAGTAGCTTACCTACTTGAGTTACCTCAACAACTCGCGGCTGTACATAACACTTTCCATGTCTCGAATTTGAAGAAATGTTTTGCTAAAGAAGATCTCACTATTCCATTAGACGAAATCCAAATCAACGAAAAACTTCAATTCATCGAAGAACCCGTCGAAATAATGGATCGTGAGGTTAAAAGACTTAAACAAAACAAGATACTAATTGTTAAGGTTCGATTGAATGCTCGTAGAGGACCCGAATTCACCTAGGAACGAGAAGATCAAATGAAGAAGAAATACCCGCCCTTATTTCCAGAAGATACGTCAACACCTCCAACTGCTTAAACTTTCGGGACGAAATTTATTTAACGGGTAGGTACTGTAGTGACCCGAACTTTTCCATGTTTATATATATTAAATGAAATTGTTATTTACATGATTAAGTGTTTCCAACATGTTAAGCAATCAAACTTGTTAAGACTTAATTAATTGAAACAGGTTTCATATAGACAATTGACCACCCAAGTTGACCGGTGATTCACGAACGTTAAAACTTGTAAAAACTATATGATGACATATATATGGATATATATATATAGTTAACATGATATTATGATAAGTAAACATATCATTAAGTATATTAACAATGAACTACATATGTAAAAGCAAGACTACTAACTTAATGATTTTGAAACGAGACATATATGTAACGATTATCGTTGTAACGACATTTAACGTATATATATATCATATTAAGAGATATTCATACATTATATTATCATGATAATATAATAATTTAAAATCTCATTTGATATTATAAATATTGGGTTAACAACATTTAACAAGATCGTTAACCTAAAGGTTTCAAAACAACACTTAAATGTAACGACTAACGATGACTTAACGACTCAGTTAAAATGTATATACATGTAGTGTTTTAATATGTATTCATACACTTTTGAAAGACTTCAATACACTTATCAAAATACTTCTACTTAACAAAAATTCTTACAATTACATCCTCGTTCAGTTTCATCAACAATTCTACTCGTATGCACCCGTATTTGTACTCGTACAATACACAGCTTTTAGATGTATGTACTATTGGTATATACACTCCAATGATCAGCTCTTAGCAGCCCATGTGAGTCACCTAACACATGTAGGAACCATCATTTGGCAACTAGCATGAAATATCTCATAAAATTACAAAAATATGAGTAATCATTCATGACTTATTTACATGAAAACATTTTTGTTGACGTTTTAAGCATGTTTATTCTCAGGTGATTATTAAGAGCTTCCGCTGTTGCATACTAAAATAAGGACAAGATTTGGAGTCCATGCTTGTATGATATTATGTAAAAACTGCATTCAAGAAACTTATTTTTGATGTAATATATTCTTATTGTAAACCATTATGTAATGGTCGTGTGTAAACGGTATATTTTAGATTATTATTATTTGATAATCTACGTAATGCTTTTTAAACCTTTATAGATAAAATAAAGGTTATGGTTGTTTTAAAAATAAATGCAGTATTTGAAAAATGTCTCATATAGAGGTCAAAACCTCACGACGAAATCAATTAATATGGAACGTTTATAATCAATATGAACGGGACATTTCACGTGTGGTAAAATATCCTTATATCACATATTTTTTAAAAAAAAATATTGATAATAATAATAATAATAATAATGAGTAAAAGTTATATTATTTTGTAATAATAATACTAATAATTATTATTATTCTACTAATGATAATAATAATAACATTATTTATTTACTAATGATGATATTAATTATAATAAAATGATAATTTTAATAATAAAGATACTTTTTAATATTAACTGTAATAATAATAATATTTTATATAAAAATAATCATTCTATTCAAAATGATAATTTTTAATAATAATAACACTAAAATGATAATAATAATGATATTTTATAGTAACAATGATATTTATATTAAAAATGATAAAAATGATAGTTTTAATATTAATGATACTTTTAATAATAATAATAATAATGATAAAAATAATGAAAACAATATTTTTATCTAAATCAATATCTTACAATATTTTAATTTTATCATGATACTTATACTCATTATTTCCTAATTGATTTGTTTAATAGTTCTTAGTCCTCTTTTATATCGTATTCATAATAATGATAATAATATTAATCATAATAATTAGATGATACTAATATTAGTTTTTATGATAATGATACTAATAATAATAATTATAATAATACTAATGATAATACTAATAATTATTATAACGATAATAATAATAATAATAATAATAATAATAATAATAATAATAATAATAATAATAATAATAATAATAATAATAATAATAATAATAATAATAATTATAATTATAATAATAGTAATAACAGTAACAATAACAATTTTTATTTAATGATAATACATATATTAATAATGATAACAATAATCATTATTAGATAAATATAATGATGAAAATAACGACGACAATAATAATAATATTAGCATTAATAATAATTCTGTTGATCATATCTTTTAATCCGTTCATCAAAATCACGCGATTTCTAAATGAAAAGTTATTAATTTTTCGCCAGCTTTCCAACAACATGCATATCATATACTTTATATCAGTAGCATATGTATTAAATTCATGATCTATCATAAACTATTTAACGATAAAATTAAACATATATGCATGCATAATCATATATACTCGAGCACTAGTCAGGGATACACTATTAATATATAAAAAATAAGATATGAGTGCTCACATATCAATATTGAGATTCAATATTGCAGGAAAGGTACGTAGACGCAACGGAGATGATAAATACTAGTTTAACCTCACGAGCATACCTCCGAACAATAGCCATAACCTCCATAGCTATAACCCATAATTTCCTTAGCTCTATCCCGCTCAAAAAATCTGTTTTGAAATAATTCGCTCATAGTCTCGTCGTAGTATTTTATGTATAAGAGAGATTGACCGAATATATATGTGTGTTTAACAAGTGCAGAAACTCACTCAATGATCATATACATAGCATTGTATATGTATATTTTATTTGCTAAAGGCTAAAAGCAGAATTACGCGAATTATAATCCAAAGTTATGCAATATTCGCGGAAAATAAGCACAACAGTTATGTTTTCGCATTAATAAAAGACTGCGATTTAATCCGCTACGTTTCCGCGGATAGTTAGACAATCCGCAAACTGCGGATATTTCGAATACTATAAATAGAGAGTATGGCCTCTCATTTATAGGTTGTTGATTCTCTGCCATTTGCCGGAGCCTTTGTAATTTCCACTTGTGATATTGCCCAAGGGATTTTTGCATCGCGCTAAGGTGAATCATGCTAATCGATAATCAAGACCGGGTTGGGGTGGTTGATCACTTGATTGCTAAAGTGAAAGACGATCATCGGGGCTCAAAATAATCATTAAACATCCCATCCTCCATCTTATTATTGCACTCGATCCTTAATTAAGTAATAACTTGATTTAGGATTGATCAATTGGCGCCATTCGTGGGACACGTTTTACAAATTAAACTGAAATTTTTTTATTTCATGCTATCAAACGATTATTTCTTTGGTTTAATTTAAATCGTGTTTTTAATTGTGATGATTTGCAGGCGAATACGTTTGAAATTGGCGGTAAATTGCTTGATTATTTAGAATAATGAGCAATATCGGAAATGATAGCGATATAGTGGTCGCTGTGCGAGCGAATGTCCAAAAAAGAGGAAAAAAGCGAAAGTCAGCTAAAATGTATCAAAGTTGGCAACTCGCGCCAATTAGTTTCCCGAAAATGCAGAACCATGATTTCTCTGAAATGCCGATAGTAGTATCGTGCAAAATCGCAGAAACTGGAATTACAGTCATGAAAGTTCATATTGATAATGGCAGTAGTGTTGATATTATTTACGAACAATGTTTCGTTCAACTGCCAGAGAGTATTAAAGCAAACCTGCAAACAACTGCGGTTTCGCTAACTGGTTTTGCAGGAGAATCTTCATTGCCTATAGGCGTTTTGACATTAGACATTGAGCTAGCTGATGTAAATGATGACGCTTTGGCGCGACAAGCACGGTTATATTTTTATGTTATGCGAGCCTCATCTCGCTATAACATGCTGCCGGGAAGAACCGCTATAAGTAGATTTGGAATTATCCCATCTACAATTCATGGCATGATTAAGTTTCCAACATATAAAGGGGTAGCCACAATATGTTCAATGAGCATCATGCCTATTTGAGCTGTTAACGTAAAAACCGCAGGACAAGAGACTGCTGCAGATGCGGATAATATGGAAATGATTAATACTGCATATCCTGAGCAGAAAATTAAAGTAGGACGCAATGTTAGTGCGGATACTAGGAAACAAATTGTGCAACTGCTTGTTCAGTACATGGACGTTTTTGCTTGGTGCGAAAATGATATGACTGGTGTTCCGCGTCATATTGCGGAGCACATGCTTAATGTAAATCCAGTTCTAAAACCTGTAGTACAAAAGCGAAGGGGTATGGCCCCAGATTGCGTAAAATGGTTGTGCGGAGAGGTAACAAAATTGGTGCAAGCTGGAATTTTACGCGAAGTTCAATACCAATCATGGATTGCGAATCCAATTTTGGTGAAAAAACCTGATGGTTCTTGGAGAATGTGTATTGATTAAAAAGATTTGAATAAAGTGTGCCCTAAGGATAACTACCCGCTTCCAGAAATTGATTTAAAGGTGGAATCTTTGCATGCATTTCCATATAAATGTTTTTTGGATGTGGCAAGAGGTTATCATCAGATTCCAATGGCTCAAGAAGACGGAGATAAAACCGCATTTCATACTGGGAAAGGCATATATTCCTATATAATGATGCCTTTTGGTTTAATCAATGCGGGTGCGACATATCAACGTTTGATCGATACTGCGTTTGAAAAACAAAGAGGGCGTAATCTTGAGGCTTATGTAGATGATTTAGTGATCAAAAGCACAACGCAAGAGTGAATTATTGACGATATGTGCGAAACATTTGACACACTGCGAAGAATAAACATGAAGCTTAATCCGCTAAAATGCAGTTTTGGCGAAACTGAAGGAAAATTTTTGGGATATCTTGTTACAGAACAAGGTATTCAAGCTAATCCAAAAAAGATCGCGGCTATAGAAAACATGACCGTGCCAAGAACGGTCAAAGAGGTGCAATGTTTGACGAGAAAACTGGTCGCGTTAACGCGTTTTTTGTCTAAAGCTGCTGAAAGGCAGTTGCCGTTTTTCAAAACTCTAGAAGGTTGCTTGAAGCAAAAAAGTTTTGTTTAGTCCAGCGAAGCAGAAACCGCGTTTCAAGAGATGAAAAATTTGTTGAAAACTTTGCCTACGCTAATAGCGCCAGTTGATGGCGAAATTCTTTATCTATATATATTAGTGGCAAATGAAGCTTTTGGTTCAGTTTTGATCGCGGAAAGGAATAAAATACAAAAGCCGGTGTATTTTGTTAGTAAAGCTCTTACAGGAAGTGAAATAAACTATGCGCCAATTGGAAAGTTTGTGTACGCGCTTATTTTAACATCGCGAAGGTTAAGAAGATATTTTCAAGGGCATCCAGTGCATGTATTAACTAATTTGCCGATCAAGCAAGTCTTAACTGTCATTCCCCGTTCTAATCCATCTGGATGAAGTCACCAACATCTGATTTCATTGCGATGATCGACTCCAAATAATGTCTTTAAAATGAGTAAATGCACAGCGGAAGATTTCTTTAATACCTGAGAATAAACATGCTTTAAAGTGTCAACCAAAAGGTTGGTGAGTTCATAGGTTTATCATAAAACAATAAAATTCATCATTTTGATAGACCATAAAATTTAAATCATGCATGGTACAAATGGGCTCGAATCCTATACCCACCTGTAATGTGCATGTGATATCTTTTAAATACAGTACACCTTTCTCGTGTACGAAATCATCTTTCATAAATCTTAGTAACCGTACACATATCTCGTGCATAAAAATAACATACACATAACCTGTGTATAAAATCATTCTCTCGATACATAACATTCATATCAATTGGTGGCAATTATCATGTCCACATAATTCAATGGTGGCAATTATCATGTCCACATAATTCAACGGTGGCAATTATCATGTCCACATAATTCAACAATAATCCGCAGAACTTTTGTCTGCATAATAATTCATTCGAGCAATGTTTTGCTTGTGTCTATCTCGTCAAACATTTATAAGAGCATTTCATGTATTCGCAGTTCAAAATATATTTCAAAAGCATTTAATAAAGCAGTTATAAAAACAGCGCATGTATTCTCAGTCCCAAAAAATGTAAAGAGTAAAAGGGAATCAAATGAACTCACCATACTGTATTTTGTAGTAAAAATACATATAACATCATTGAACAAGTGTAAGGTTGGCCTCAAATTCACGAACCTAAATTAATTATATATATTTATATGTTGGTTAATATTTGTCTAACAAATTAGGTTATGTCATAGTGTACCACAATCCTAATGCTCGAGACTAATATGCAAAAGTCAACAAAAGTCAGTTTGACTCAAAATGATTTCTAGAATTTATACATGATTATTATATAGTTTAAATATCGTCATTTTATATTTTTAAAAATTTTAATAAGATTTATTAGAGTAAATAATATAATTCATCTATTAATAAATAAAATATACTTTTATATATCCTAGATAATAAAATTTATAAAGTTCATTGAATACCATAAAAATGTTATGATAGGTTTTATTAAGGTAATTATATTATTTGTATTACTCTTTTATTTGATAAAATAACATTGATAATATTAATAAGTAAAAGTTGTATTATTTTGTATTAATAATTATTATTATTCTACTAGTAATAACAATATTTATGTTTACAAAAAATGGTATTATAACAATATGCTAATTCTTATTAATAATGAAATTTTACAATGATATTCCTATTAAAAATAATAATTTTTGTAAAGATGATATTTTTAATATTAATAATAATACTTTTAATAATAGTGATAAAAATAATGAAAAATGATAATTTTATCTAAATCAATATCTTTAAATTTCATTAGGATACTCATACTCATTATTTCCTAATCAATTTGTTAATAGCTTTTAAATCGTCTTTTATATCGCGTTCATTTTAATGATAATAATAGTACTCATAATAACTAAGTGTTACTAATATTAGTTTTAATTATAATAATACTAATAATAATAAATATTATGATAATGATAATACTAATAACTATTTTAATGATAATAATACTAATTATAACTTCATCTATAATAACGATAGTAATAATAATAAAAATAACAATTTTTTAATGATAATACTTTTTATTTATAATAATAATAATAATAATAATAATAATAATAATAATAATAATAATAATAATAATAATAATAATAATAATAATAATAATAATTAGATAAAACTAGAACGACGATAATAATAATCATTTTTAATAATAATACAAAATTTCAATTGACAATAACTTCTAATTCCGGTCATTGAATCCATTCGATATTTAAATGAAAAGTTTATAGTTTTTCGCTAGCTTTCTAACGACATGCATATCTTATGTCTTATCTCAACCGCATATGTAACTAATTCAGGATTCAACATAACCTATCTAATGGCAATATCAAAAGTACAAGCATGCATAATCCTATACACTCGAGCATTAGTCAGTGATACACTAATAATAATAATAATAATAATAATAATAATAATAATAATAATAATAATAATAATAATAATAATAATAATAATAATAATAATAATAATAATAATAATAATAATAATAATAATAATAATAAATAATAATAAAATAATAAAAATAATGATAATATTAAGTTATACCTTTGTAGCATTAAAAAGAATTAAACTGCCCGAGACGGGACTTGAACCCGCGACCTCTCCTTTGACCCACAATACCCTTAAACCACTCCTCCATTTCCAATTTTTTTGAAATTATCCTAACCCTACTTCATATAACCCGATTTTCATCCCAAACAAAGTTTGGCCCAACAACAGATTTCATAAGCCCAACATTTAATTAAATCTTGGCCTATTAATTAAGCCCATGAACAAATTTATCCAATCCATTATTGATTTAAGATTCGTTAATTGATTTCGTAGATTAGTAACCGCGAATAGGAAAATAACCCCACAGGTGGGGTCTTCGGTTCATACTCAAACATTATCATTATCATCCTCGTGGTTTAACAGGAACATTACAGCTAGGCCTCGACCCAAAAATTAAAACAATGTTCATGGCTCAATCTTGAAAATAGAACATGATGGCCCAACTTGGAAATAAATCTCGGTCCAATTGAAATCAGAATTTACGGCCCATCTAGTTAATGGCAGCCCAACAATCAATTTACTAAGGCGTTCGCTAGTAAAAAAAAAATATATCACTTGACTTCTGTCATCTGGAACTCGAAAAGAAACCAACAAATATAGCTATCCTTTTCCACTTATTTAACAACAAAATTTAATAAAAAAAAATGAAACGTCTTTAGGGTGTCCCCTTTGGTCGGCCATATAGTGGCAAAATGTTCCACTCAATTGTTCCACCGAATGGGTTTCATAAAATAATAAAAAAATATATCGAACATATGAAAAGAGTATGGGTTTCGATTTGCATGGAATTCCACCAAATGAGTTAACTGTGGTGATCATGGTGGTGGTCAAATGGATGACTGTTTTTGAACAGAAGAACGAAAACAAAATCATGAAGCAATAATCGAGAATTGGGTTAAGTTGAGTTTGGTTTGAGTATGACATGAAACAGAAAAAAAAATATACGATGAAGGACTGATGGTCGTTTTTTTTAATAGAGGTTTACGAAGAAAAATAAGAAAGAGCGAGATGGATAGAGAGATAGATGGATGATCGTGGTGTTTTTGGTTGTGGTAGTGATTGGTGAAGTGGTGTCGGTTTAAAGGAAAACATGGTGGTGGTTATGTAGAGTGACGAAGGTGGTATTAGGAGGTTGTAGCATGACAGAAAAAGATAGTTAATGTTCAATAGATAGTAAGCAAGCATAGAGAAAAATAAACGCGGGTGGGTTTAACATAAACATCATAATACGGTTTAGTTCACATGGGTTCATGGGTGTGGTGGTCGTGTTGATTTAATTGGAGGTTGAGGGTGATTCTTGGGAGTTTCACGGCTACACCACAGCAATTATGATAGCTGTGTTTTTGCGGTTTGTTTCGGTCGACAGAAGCATAGATTTGAAGTGAAAACAAAATATAGAAGTAGGAGAAGGAGAGAGAAAGAAGATATATAGATTGAGATGGTGGTAGGTGTATATGCATATGCATATGTGTTTTATGTAAATTGAATTCAGACAAAAAAACCAACACGTACCCCAATTAAATCAATTAAGTATAGTGATTCTTTGAATCAAATTCATTCACAGATCAGTTAACTATAACAATGCCGACACTAGTTCACTATACAACTTAATTATGATATTAACGGCACTCTTTCCTTTTAAAGATATTTATATGTTATATTTATATATATATATATTACAAATAATAATAATATCAATAATAATAATACTAATTTTATTATTAATAAAAATAATGAAAGTAGTAATAATAATACTAATATAACAAATATATTTTAATTTATAATTATTTACATATTCATAAATTTTATAAATTTCTACATATAATGTTTATAAATTATTCATGAATAATTATATATGGAAAATATTATATATTGTATCATATTTATTTTAATAGTAAATTAATTATTCTGTATTTTTACTTTACATTTAATCCCAATTGATTAAAGTGTATTATATATACTTATATTTATATTTATATATATATATACATATATATTTATTTTCAAACAATTGTTCGTGAATCGTCGAGCATGGTCAAAGGGTAATTGATTACATGAATATAGATTTCAAAACTTTCGAGACTCAACATCACAGATTTTGCTTATCGTGTCCGAAATATATAAAGATTAAAGTTTAAATTTGGTCGGAAATTTTCGGGTCATCACAGTAACAAAACCAGAGATATTTTGTACACTTGCATTGTAGGCAGTAGAGTTAGTTGCTTATCAAATATCTTACCTTGTGCTTTGTGCTGTAAAAGGTCAGGTTATGGCGGATTACCTCGCTGAAATGTCTGGAGAGTTGGAGGTGATCAATGACCAAATCGCGTTAAAATTGGTACTTGGTGAAACTTGGGATTTGTTTACTGACGGTGCTTCATGCGCGGAAGGTGCAGGTGCGGGTTTAGTTTTGGCAAGCCCAAGTGGTGAAGAGCATACATATGCGTTGGGTTTTAATTTTGATGTGAAAAATAATGGAGCAGAGTATGAAGCAATGCTTGCTGGTTTAAATATTGCGCGAAAAATGAATATTACTAAGTTGCGAGCATTTACAGAATCGCAGTTAGTAGCAAATCAGTTTAATGGTTCTTTTGAAGCACATGATTCTTCTATGCAGAAATACTTGGAGTTGTTACGAGAATCGACAGAGCGATTTGAACATTTTGAACTTTCGCAAGTGCCAAGAAGTCAAAATAAGAAGGCGGATGCTTTGAGTAAGTTGGCCTCTCTGACGTTTTCGCACTTTTAAAAACAAGTGTGGGTTGAGGAATTGCCAAGCAAGTCAATAGATAATGACTTAATGGTTGCTTCTGTTGAAGAGGAACAGCCAAATTGGATGGAGCCAATCCTGCAGTATATCCGCAATGATACTTTGCCAAGTGATAGCTGCGAAGCTCGTTTAGTAAGAGAGAGGGCACCAATGTATATCATTTAAAATGATATAGCGGGCCAATGATGCGATGTGTTGGACCAAT
The DNA here is from genome assembly GCF_046630445.1 of Rutidosis leptorrhynchoides. Taxonomy (NCBI): domain Eukaryota; kingdom Viridiplantae; phylum Streptophyta; class Magnoliopsida; order Asterales; family Asteraceae; genus Rutidosis; species Rutidosis leptorrhynchoides. The sequence continues at coordinate 201,351,576 of NC_092340.1, forward strand.
TGAAGCAGAAATGATAATGAAAGAAGTGCATAACGGCACTTGCGCGCTGCATTCAGGCTACAAAACTATTGTAGCGAAAATTATGAGGATGGGTTACTTTTGGCCATCCCTATACCGCGATGTGGCAAAAATTGTTAAACGCTGTAAAAGTTGCCAAAGGCATGCTCCACAGAATCGAATGCCAAGGAATGATATGATTCCTGTTAATTCGCCATGGCCATTTCACAAATGGGCTATTGATATTGTGGGGCCATTTCCTGCAGGGCCTGGCAATGTTAAGTTCTTGATTGTGGCAGTTGATTATTTTACTAAATGGGTTGAAGCTAAGGCGGTTCACACTATCACTGAGGTGCAAGTGCGAAATTTTGTGTGGGAGTGCATTGTCTGCAGATTTGGCATTCCGCGAGAGTTGGTCAGCGATAATGGTGCACAAATAGTGAAAGATCCTTTTAAGACATGGTGCACTGATTTAAATATAATACAAAAGTTTACATCAGTGGCGCATCCACAGGCTAATGGTTTATGCGAAGTAACCAACCGCGACATAGTAAGCGGTATTAAAAAGCGGTTATGCGAGAAGCGAACTGGTTGGGTAGATGAACTACACAATGTGTTGTGGGCACATTGTACAACTTTTAAGAAGAGCACAGGAGAAACACCTTTTAGTTTGGTATATGGCTCTGAGGCAGTAATACCCGCTGAAATTCTCGTGCCAACGCATAGAGTCGCTAACTTTGAAGAAGAAGCAAACGATGATGCATTGGGCGAAAATTTTAAATTTCATTGAAGGGCGAAGGTTAATGGCTGCTATCAAAGAAGCGAATAATAAACAGCGGATCGCTAAGTATTATAATAAATGAGTACGAGCTTTGTCTTTCGATATAGGCGAATGGGTACTGCGAAATAATGAGGCAAGCAGAGCAGAAAAGCTTGGCAAATTGGGACCTAATTGGGAAGGCCCTTATCAAATTATAGAAATTAATGCAGCAGGTTCATATAGGCTTGCGGATGTGGATGGGCGAACTTTACCTAATGCGTGGCATGCTGTTTTACTAAAGCGATATTATGCATAACTCTGAGTAAAGTTATATGTAACATAAGGTGCATGTGCGTAATGCGTGAAATTAGTGTCAAGGATTATAGTTGATATTCTTTTATGTCTTCTAATTTTTAAATTTTTGCAAGTCTTGATCACGCTTGTAAGAATTTCAGAATTGGCATTAGAAAAAATATGCGAAATATTTTCTTGTGAAATGCAAATGATTATGAAATGTTTTATCTTTTGTTTCATAATGTTGTGATATTTCGCAGAGTTTAGATAGCCAATTGATGAAAAAGCCCACTTTGGCAGTAGAAATTATTGCGAAAGGAATTTATATCCTAAGTGTTTGATTTAGCCAATGCATAGATGCTTTGCAATGCTAATTGATTGCCTAAGGATCGTTACGGCGTACTTAGAAGATTCATAACATATAAAATTATACGCATACAGATTGTTTTGCAAAAGTACGCATTTATTATGTGCACAATAGTAAAAGTTGGAAATTGCAAAGGACAAGTCCGTGTTATGAATATCTGATAATGAAAGCGCTATATAAATAAAAGTACTTGCAAATATAAGAAAAAGCAAAATTTTATTAATAATTACGCAGAGGCAGCTGCGTGCTGTTATACAAAGCGAGTCTCTACTCCTTGGTTAAGTCAAGTTTGATGATGTCATCTACAGTGACATCCTCTCGCTTGCTTATTGCGGTTATTTTAGGGAGGGGAATATCGGCTATGCCCTGCTGAGCAACTGCGTATGCTGATTTTGCCTCTTCTAAAGAGGAAAGGCGGTCAGCAATGGCAGATGGTAGTGGATCTGGCAGTGGGCAGTTGATAGCAATCTCATCCATGAACTCTCCCCTTTCGCATAGTTTTAATGCGGCAGCGAATGTAGAAAAATTCGCGAAAACAGGCTTGGAATTGAGAATTTTCCTAGCCAATTCGGGGAGATGTTCGCGGCGCTTGGTGAATTCCAGCTCCGCAGAAGTTTTAGAAGCTAGAGCGATGTCCCGCTCTGCTGTAAGCTTCGCCACATCCTCTGACAGTGATTGATGGTGGCTTGAAAGTTGTTTTCTTTCTCAGTCTCAGAAGAAACATGTTGTTTCAGCTCATCAACGGTGGTTTTTGCTGCGGTGAGTTCGTAGGAGAGGTCAACACAGCGTTTCTCGCTGTCCGCAGCTTTGGCCTTCTCGGTGTGATATTTTGCTTTTTCAGCTTCAAGAACGTTGAAAAACTGTTCTTGACGGCAAATCACATCATATGCAGAATTGAAGCACATGTAGAAATTTTGAACAAAACTGTTATGCGCATCCAGCGCAGAGAGCTTAGAAAATTCACGGCGAAGCTCGCCGGGGATTGCTAACTTCATCTGTTGGCGCTGGTCCAGAGCAGCAGCAGCTTAAGCATAAGTGTATCCTGATAAACCATCAATCCGCACCCCGTAAGAGTCGGGTGGAGTGCGGAACAACTCTGTGATTTGATCAAGAGTGTTTAGGCTTGCAAAAATAGGATCACCATGGAATCGCCTGCAAGATAAAGCAATTAGTTAGCTAGCGAAACAAATGAATAATGCATGTTATTCACATGAAACAATAATCACGATGTACCAGTTTGCTGGTCTCCTTCGTAATCCGGCATAATTGGATTATCGAAAAGAACGGCATCTTGTTGTTTGAGCTTTTTACTGTGTGACTGTGGCGGCGTCTGTACTGGTCGCTTGGTGGAGCTTGGCTTTGTATAAGGAGTTTTGGAGGTTAAGTCGACAATTGGAATGGATTGCTTCTCTTTTGATGATGCCGATTTAGCCTCCGGGCTTGTTAATAGTTTGGTGATCAAGGTTTTTGGGTTAACCTTGCTATCAACCTCGTCAATTTTCATTTTTGGAATGAAGGTAAATTGTGATTAAAAAGAAGAAGGTTGTAAAGGTTAATCGAGATTTGATTAATTGCGAAGTACTTCAGCATAAGCAAGTGGGAAATTTATTATTTTGGTCCACGATATATATAGGGGATGCAAATGTAATACTTTGTTCTGTTAATTCAAACGGTAACATTTTAGATAATGAGTAACAACGGTAACTTAGTTTGCTGTAACGGTAACAAAGGTAGAGCGAGATTGTCTCAATGCGAGTCATAGTTATGACAACAGCGAATTTTTAGAGTTTATCATGATACATCTGCTATGCGAGATGTATCATAATAAACTGGGGTGACTTGATCATATATATAGCATTGTATATGTATATTTTATTTGCTAAAGGCTAAAAGAAGAATTACGCGAATTATAATCCAAAGTTATGCAATATCCGCTGAAAATAAGCACAGTAGTTATGTTTTCGCATTAACAAAAGACTGCGGTTTAATCCGCTATGTTTCTGCAAATAGTTAGGCAATCCGCAAACCGCGAATATTTCGAATGCTATAAATAGAGAGCATGGCCTCTCATTTATAGGTTGTTGAGAAGTTGTTGATTCTCTGCCATTTGCCGGAGCCTTTGTAATTTCCATTTGTGATCTTGCCCAAGGGATTTTTGCATCGCGCTAAGGTGAATCATGCTAATCGAAAATCAAGACCGGGTCGTGGTGGTTGATCACTTGATTGCTAAAGTGAAAGACGATCATCGGGGCCCAAAATAATCATCAAACATCCCATCATCCATCTTATTATTGCACTCGATCCTTAATTAAGTAATAACTTAATTTAGGATTGATCACTCGATTTATAGATGTTGCCTGATCCTGAATGTCATGCGACCACATGGCTTTACAGGCTATTTCCCATGCGATCGCATGGGATAGCTGTCCAGCACTCCATCCATTTTTGATCTCTTCTGCCGACAGTTTATATATATATATATATATATATATATATATATAATATTTATTTATTTATTTATTTATTTAATTTATATAATTACTTATATATTATATAATATTCCTATACATAGTTAGTTTGTAATTTTTGTTCAGATGACTCGTACGTTGTCACATGACTTATGTCCCAGTTCCGGTTTCTCGAACGCATTTTAGTACGCTTAGGAAACTTGCACTTTATGTTACGCGACGTGTACCTTTATCAATAATTAGACTTAATCATCGATAAACTATATTATCCAAAGTGTAACCTTTACATTTGAGTGTTGTGGTCATTAGCTTCTATAAATCAATGTCTCGTTGTTCACCAAAATATATTATTTTAAATCAAAACGTTTTATAACTTATGTTATTATTATACTTATTAACTTGTAATATATATATATATATATATATATATATATATATATATATATATATATATATATATATATATATATATATATATATATATATATATATATATATATATATATATATATATATATATATATATATATCGAAATATAAATTTAAAATATTCATTTAATAGTATAATATTTAGTTTTTCAAAAGTAATTTTATTTCAAAATTCATTTATAATCGTTTAAATGATAGAAAATATTATATCATATTAAGTTTACGTTTTTGAAACACTATATATTTATTTGTAATTTATAATATAAAGCTTTAATTAAGTTCTTCAAAATTCATTTAACAAATATCTTATAAAATGTTTTGATAATAAAGTTCTTTCTAAGCTGAAAACGTTTTAGTATAAAATCAAATAAATATGATAACTTTTGTTTTCCAAAACTAATATATATTTAAGAATCATTTTGTTAAAAGGTTAAAATAATGGAAATCATTATATCATAAAATGTTTTTGAAAAGTAATGTCGTATATAAATCATAACAGGTTTTCAAGTTTTTAAATTACCGTTTGCTGGTGAAGCGTAAGATAAAGTCCGAAGATTAGATAAACTTATAAAATCATTTTAATGTGAAACGTCAATTTATTTAACGTATCGATATTCATTTTCTAAATTATCTATATTCCCCAATTTTAAATTAAATAATATGAATGTTAACTAATTTATCTTATCAAAAGTCACGAGGCAATTATTGTAAGGTAGGTATTTGAAATCAACAGGAATTTCCACCAATCTGTCTGGCTCTCGCTATTTGACACTTTGTCCTTACTCGAATATCACTTTACCATTGTTTCCGAATACCATTAAAAAGGAAAGGTTTCCTAAATCAAAGTGGACCTCTCAACAGAGACTCGTAATCATATCACAATGTATCTGATAAATCAATCATTTGATATTATCTACTAATTCCATCGATAAACATATTGAAACAAATACATTCATGTAAAGTATTATACGTTTAATACTTTGTTAACATTTTCAAGTTATAATATATATATATATATATATATATATATATATATATATATATATATATATATATATATATATATATATATATATATATATATATATATATATAATCATATCCATTTATATAATGGTTCGTGAATCGTTAGAATTTGGTCGAGGTTAAATGAATGTATGAACACAGTTTAAAATTTTTGAGACTTCAACATTACAGACTTTGCTTATCGTGTCGGAAAGATATAAAGATTAAGTTTAAATTTGGTCAGAAATTTCCGGGTCGTCACACATTTTATGCGTATAACTCTTTGTTAATATACTTTGTGAGATACTTACTTATCATAATATCATGTTATATATATATATATATATATATATATATATATATATAACATGATATTATATATATATATATATATATATATATATATATATATATATATATATATATATAACATGATATTATGATAAGTAAGTAAGTATCTCACAAAGTATATTAACAAAGAGTTATATGCATTATATATATATATATATATATATATATATATATATATATATATATATATATATATATATATATATATCATGTCGTTTTTACAAGTTTTAACGTTCGTGAATCGTCGGGCAAACTGGGTGGTCAATTGTCTACATGAAACTCATTTCAATTAATCAATTCTTAACAAGTTTGATTGCTTAACATGTTAGAAACATTTAATCATGTAAATATGAATCTCATATAATATATAATCATGGAAAAGTTCGGGTCACTACACAAGTGCATTGCGACGTTCTCTAAAATACAAAAATATTTGGGAATAGATCTACAATTAAAGTTGGATATACCTTCGATGATTGGGAGAAATAATTGATGACTCATTCGATAATGTCATTTAATTTTTTTAAGCGAATACGTTGGTGTTTCCGAAAAAATATCCTTGTATAACTTTTCTGCCGCTTCTTCACGATCCCTTGGAATATAAAGATGGGTTCAAGCGTGAACTATTAGCCTCTCCATCCACTTCTTCTTCTGTTAAATTATTAACAAACTGAATAATTTTTTCATCATTGGAATCGGATTCAAGAAGGAACTCGAGCATTTTGTACGTTTTATCTATAGCGAAAATTAAATATGTATGTAATTTGAGAGGATAATGAAGACGATGAATTTTATGTGTAAAAAAAACTAAGATGAAAAACAACTACAAACAGATTGAACCTGATCTGTATATCAAATAAGAATTAGGTGCAAATTAACCCAATTTACGTGCAGATTGACCCAATCTGCGATATATATGTTAATGAAAATAAACATTTTGGTACTAATTCTAACTATACACTATGAATAATGTAAAATTTTCGTATTAACCCATTGCATAAATAAATAATAAATAAGTAGAATATAGTTATTTGATATTTATTCCGGATATCATATATGTGATGATATTTTTGAATAAATAAATGACACTGATAGTCACTTTAATTTGCACTATATTACATTGCTATCCTTATTCTTTGACAAATATACCAATCATCTTTAACTATGTAAGGATTGCACGGTGATGAATCTCACACTAACTTCTGTTAAATCTAATATTTGAAAAATTAGAAAAAATTACACCATTAGTACCTGTGGTTTGTACACTTTTGAATGACAAAACTTAAACTTTTTTTTCATGGTTGGCACCTAGGCTTTGCTTATTTTACTTGTTTGGTACCTCACCTCAGATGTGCAACACATGTAAGGGTAATTTCGTCATTTTATGTATAATAAGCAAAGCCTAGGTATCAATCATGCAAAAAGAAAAAAGTTTAGGTTTTGTCACGCAAAAGTATAGAAACTACGGGCATTAATGGCGTAATTTTTTCTATCAAATACTTTAAAGTAATTATTTATATATTTATTATTATTATTATTACTTTTTTGGGTAAAAGGGTTACCCCGGCAAATATTATTAAAAAATTATAAAAGAATGATACAAACGAGAATAGCTGCTTCAAGAAAGCCTTGAAACCCAGAAGACAACCAAGACGCTAAACGTCTAGAGCTAAAACAAACTTAAGACCAAAAACAAATAGACCACAAAACCAACATCACCCTACACCAAACTCCATGCTATTTTAAGTTCCTTGACATCGAGATAACCCTTGAACTTTATAGACATAAGCTTGAGCCGCACCATTGAGAAAATTATCTCAAACAACTTGTCTTCAGATCGACATACGCCTTTGAATATACGGTTATTCTGTTCTTGCCATATAAAATAAACTGAAGCTCCAAAACATAACTTTGCAACCACACTTCTTGCTAAGTTGCAATGAGCTTTTGGAATAAATATAGCCAACAGATCTCGCCATTTAGAACTCTGAATCGGATGGATTAGATACTGCACTGCCTTCTTCCAGACTCCTGTAGAAAATTTACATTCAAAAAATAAATGTTCGTGAGTTTAACGACCCTGGATTTTCCAACTTATATTATTAATATTTATTATTAATACTTGCGTTGTACTAAATGTATTCTTATACATTTTACTTGTTACCGTACTTGACTTTTCGTTGTCCCGACTTGTCTTTTCGACACGTGCTTTTCACGAATAATATTTCGAATATTATTTACGTTCATAATTAATTATTATTAATTATTCCTAATTAACTAATGTAAGTAGTTAATTACTTGGGCTTGTTACTAATTTGTTACATACTTATACACGGGCTTTTGTTATTGGACTTGGACTATCAAGCCACCCTACTTTTCTCAATGGACTAGTTAGTGAGCCCATCATATTACTAGTGATTTATTAAGGTTAAACATAGATTAATTAAGTGTTGGAGACAAGAATGTCTCAAGCATGCATGCACCTCTTTCCCATGCATTTAACCTTATACTCATCCTAGCATACAACACTCTCCCACACATGAAAGTTGAAGTTGACTACACCCCTTTGAGAGCTCCAAAACCGTCAGCCTTTTGGCAAGGGGAGGGAGATCCTTTTTCTTTTTTCTTTTTGTTACTTATTTGCTAGTTTGAACTTCATTTTCACATACCTTCTTACACTACTTCTTTCTCTAAACTTTTTCTCTCTAAATTGTAAGTAACAACTTTATTTTTCTTTCTTGTTTTTCCTTTAAAAATCACCAAGTATCATCATCAATTTACTTGTTGTTAAAGATCAAACTTTCTAGTTTGTATCTTCATGAATCTTGCTTCTTCCATCCTTTGTTTGATGAGGAATCAAGAACAAGGATCTAAGCTTGTTAGCTTATGGTTCTACACTTGAAAATTTAAAAAGATCTAAAGTTCATGAGCTTTAAGATCTTACTTGTGTTCATGTTTTGAAACTTAAGGTTTAGTTTCTTAAGATCCAAGCTTTGACTTGAATCTTCTTAAGTATGAAACAAACATGAACTTGTTACTTGTAGCTTTAATTTATTTCTTCCTTTTGTATGTACTTAAATTCGTGACTTTATTATTTTGGTCAAGTGTTACTAGTTAAACTTGATCTCATTTTTCTTGAAACTAAAGTTTAACTTTGTAAGTTCAAGAACATGGAAGTTAAACTTTCTAGTTATAACTTCATACACTTATGTTAGATCTAAGTTTCTATAGCTTATGGTCTTCCAATTTTGTCTAAAACAAAATCTTATAAGATTATATACATTTTACAAGATAAAAATCTAAGTTTCATAACTTATGGTTTCATTAAAGTAAAGATCCAAGTTCTATAACTTAGGGTTAAACTTAAGAACACTAGATCTAGACTTTTTAGCCTAGGATCTTTAAGATCTAACTAGGATCTAAGTTCTACAACTTAAGATCTTGTTTATTTAGTTTACATTCAAGTTTATAGCTTAATATTACTATTAGAACTCATGTATGTGTCGGATCTAAGATCTTGATGTAACTTTGGTTCATCAACCTTCTTACAACCCTTAAATGAGTTGTGCTATTTATCTTAGACATACACTAGTGTCATGACGGTCAAAACTTGGTTAAGGTGATGCGAACACATCAACGAGTTGTACACTTGAAGCTATAAGCATCAAGGATGAGAACCGTGATGAGCATCAAGCACCAAGAATCCACCGGAGCACTTTGCTTACTGATTTTTGGATCTGATCAGGTTCCTGTGCTACTGGAAAAGTTGATTTCCAGTTAGTTTGGTTCGAGTAGATGATTTTTCGTTTAGGCCTCGTCTTAATCCAATTACGGTGTAGGATTTATAGCCTTCCGAAAGTCACTACGCCCTTTTAACGTTGTGCTGAAATTTCTGACCTACTCGCACTTAAACCGTCTCCACAGTCAAACGAAGACGAGTTTGGTTTTGAGAATTGGTCAGTGGTTGGAGGACTCACATACAGAGCCGTAGCCACTGACTACGCATCTTTTCAATTTGTATAGAGGTCGTAGCAGCTGAACGAAATCAGCCTTTGTTTCGATCTCTTTTCTTGATTGAAAACATACTTTACTTTTTACTTATGTTGTTGATGATGATGATACTTAAGACCTAATTTACATACTTTTAAACCTTTGGGAACGATTTACTGACTTAGTAACTTTTGACTTAGGTTGAGGACCTTTCGGACCAACTACTAGCTTACTTACCTCCTACCGACCTTACTACTTTTCACTGTGAGTTATAGCATCCCTTTTTACTTTAACTATTTTGGGAACTGAGAATACATGCGCTTTTTACGTTTTACATACTAGGCACGAGTACTTAAACTTTATATATGTGTTAGTTATACAACGGCATAAACTTTCCCCTTAGCTCGGTAACGTTTAGTCATTGGTCTTTGAACTGGTGAACGCGAATCTTAGATATGGATCCATAGGGTTTGACATCCCCACTCGGGCTAGTTGCGCTAGCATTTAACGGGTGTTTAATACTTCGTAAACTTACGCACTCACCAAGTGTACTTTTAGAGGGTGATATTATGTAAAGTTAGTTACCAAGTGCCCACGGTTAAGCATATACTTTTCATACTGTTTTGAAATACGAAATCTCGTGGCCTACCTTACATTACTGTTACATTTAAACTATAGCTCACCAACATTCGTGTTGACATTTTTAAGCATGTTTTCTCAGGTGCTTAGAGGTTTGATGCTTCCGCTGTAGTAGTCTTGCTGTGTAGAGTCCCGCTGCTTTTGTTAGAGATGTCTCTGCATGAAACGTTTACCTTGCATTCACAACTATGTTACTTTTGAAACAATGAATTTGTAATGACCATTGGGTCTCGTACTTATGTTAATTGCTTCTATTCGTAGAAGCCTACTATCGTTTGTAAAACTTTTGATGTTGGTTATGACGTCACCCTTTCTTATGAATGCAAACTTATTTTAAAATAGCATATAGTGTTTGACCTTGTAATGATCTTGTTGTTGATGATCCATACACGTTATTTTTGTACGGGGCATCACATTTGGTATCAGAGCATTGGTTTTAGGGAATTAGGTTGCATTAGTGATTTTAGACTGGACCGAGTAGGATTCACTAATAGGACTAATGTACAACTTGCTAGTTTACTTATTTCTGCGGAACTTGCTGCATGCTGCTGCTTGCTTTTACTGCTATATGTCGTATACTGCTACTTGTTTTCACTACTGCATGCTATTATCTATTTTCGATTGCATGATACTTCTGTAGGGTTTGTTATTATTGCCATGTTATCTACTGCTATAGATGATCTAGACTGTCGTAGTTACTTTGCCTAATACGTGCTTGCTATATGACTTACTGACATGGAAAAAGTTATTTTTCCTTGTTCAGATGTCGGATATCCCGACCATTATCATTGACTTGGACAGCGACTCAGATTCATCTGCCACCTCGCCTGCTACTGCTGACTCACAGATCCCGTCATCGCTACCCTCCAGTGACTCTGGCGATTCATCCTCTGGGGACAGTAGCCACACACCTGACCTGATGATCATCTTCGACGGAGACGAGGACCCAGAGGAGTTTCCAGCTCCACCTAGCCCAGGACTCCTGGAGCCACAACACCATTCCGGTGGTGCTGTGTGAAAGGACCCGTTCATATACATTATAAACGATTCACAATAGTTGATTACATTGTGAGGTATTTGACCTCTATATGATACATTTTACAAACATTGCATTCGTTTTTAAAAGACAATCTTTCTTTACATCAAAAATTGACAGGCATGCATACCATTTCATAATATCCACTATCCAACTATAAATTGATTTAATAATAATCTTTGATGAACTCAATGACTCGAATGCAACGTTCTTCGAAATATGCTATGAAAGACTCCAAGTAATATCTTTAAAATGAGCAAATGCACAGCGAAAGATTTCTTTAACACCTGAGAATAAACATGCTTTAAAGTGTCAACCAAAAGGTTGGTGAGTTCATTAGTTTATCATAATAATTTATTTCCATCATTTTAATAGACCACAAGAATTTCATTTCCAGTTCTCATAAATATACGTCCCATGCATAGAGACAAAAAATAATCATTCATATGGTGAACACCTGGTAACCGACATTAACTAGATACATATAAGAATATCCCCTATCATTCCGGGATCCTCCTTCAGACATGATATAATTTCGAAGTACTAAAGCATCCGGTACTTTGGATGGGGTTTGTTAGGCCCAATAGATATATCTTTAGGATCCGCGACAATTAGGGTGTCTGTTCCCTAATTCTTAGATTACCAGACTTAATAAAAAGGGGCATATTCGATTTTGACAATTCAACCATAGAATGTAGTTTCAATTACTTGTGTCTATTTCGTCAAACATTTATAAAAGCGCATGTATTCTCAGTCCCAAAAATATAAAGGGTAAAAAGGTAAATGAAACTCACCATACTGTATTTCGTAGTAAAAATACATATAACGTCATTGAACAAGTGCAAGGTTGGCCTCGGATTCACGAACCTAAATTAATTATATATATTTATGTGTTGGTCAATATTTGTCTAACAAATTAGGTCAAGTCATAGTGTACCACAATCCTAATGCTCGAGACTAATATGCAAAAGTCAACAAAAGTAAATTTGACTCAAAATAATTTCCAAAAATCTATACATGATTAATATATAGTTTAAATATCGTGGTTTTATATTTTTAAATATTTTTAAAAGATTTATTAGAGTAAATAATATAATTTATTTATTAATAAATAAAATTTTATATTATATTTATATAATAAAATGTACTTTTATATATATTAAGTAATAAAATTTATAGGGTTCATTTAATATTATAAAGATAATATGATAGGTATTATTAAAGTAAGTTATTACACGTAGTAAAATATGTTTGTATCAAATATTTATTTGATAAAATAATATCTATAATGATAGTAAGTAAAAGTTGTATTATTTTGTAATAATAATTATTATTATAAAAATATCAGTATTTATAATTACTAAGATGACATTATGATAAAACGATAATTCTAATTATGATAACTTTAATATTTACGATAATTTTTAATATTATCTTTAAAATAATAATTCTATTTAAAATAATAATAATAATGATATTTTATAGTAACAATGAAATTTCTATTAAAATGATAATTTTTGTTAAAATGATAGTTTTAATACTAACGATAATTTTAATAATAATAGTAATGATAAAAATAATAAGAACGATAATTTTATCTAAATCAATATCTTATAATATTTTAATTTCATCATGATACTCTTACCCATTATTTCCTAATCGTTTCGTTTAATAGCTTTTAATCGTCTTTTATATCGTGTTCTTAATAATTATAATAATAGTAATCAAAATAATTAGGTGTTACAAATATTTGTTTTAATTACACTAATATTAATAATGATAGTTACTATAACATTATTAATGATAATACTAATAATTATCTTAATGATAATATAGTAATAATAATAATAACAATAATAATAACTATTTTTAAATAATGATATATATATATTAATAATGATAATAATAATAATAATACCAATAATAATAATAATAATAATAATAATAATAATAATAATAATAATAATAATAATTGGATAATAATAATAATACTAATTATAACTTTAACGATAATAACGATAGTAATAATAAAACAATAACAATTTTTAATGATAAATCCTTTTATTGATAAAGATAATAATAATAATAATAATAATAATAATAATAATAATAATAATAAGATAAAACTAGAACGACGATAATAACGACGATAATAATAATCATTTTTAATAAAAATACAAAAATTCGATGGACTATAACTTCAAATCCGTTCATCGAAATCATTCGATATCTAAATGAAAAGTTCTTAATTTTTCGCTAGCTTTCCAACGACATGCATATCTTATACCTTATCTCAGTCGCATATATACCTAATTCAGGATTCAACATAACCTAACTAAAGGCAATATCAAAAGTACAAACATGCATAATCCTATATACTCGAGCACTAGTCAGGGATACACTATTAGTATGTAAAAGTTAAATTATGAGTACTCACGTATCAATATTGAGATCCAATATTGCAGGAAAGGTACGTAGACGCAACGGAGATGATAAACACTATATTGACCTCACGAGCATACCCATGAACCATACTCAATCACCTCCATAGCTATAACCCATAATTTCCTTAATCCAATCCCACTCGAAAAACAATTTTGAAATCACTCGGACAGCACTCTGACGTAATATTTTATGTATACTAATAATATCTTAAAATAATACAGAGTAAATATATATATGTAAATTGATTGAGAGAGTTTAGAGAAAAATATTTTCAAGTTTCTATGAAATAATGAAACCTATTGAATTCTATTTATAATAGATTTTTGAATTATTAAAGTGAATTATTAAAGTATGAATTATTAAAGTGAATTATTAAAGTATGAATTATTAAAGTGAATTATTAAAGTATGAATTATTAAAGTGAATTATTAAAGTATGAATTATTAAAGTGAATTATTAAAGTTAAAGTAAAGTAAAAATAAAGTAAAGGTAAAGTTTAAGTATAGTAAAAGTATAAAACTATGTACGTATAATACGCGTATAAATATATATAATATTAATTTAAATCGTTATATATATTTAATAAAATAAAATATAAATATCGTTATCTTTATCATACTGGTTAAGTAATGAGTTGTCAAAAGTGGCTCTAGATATTTATAAAAGTTATATACGTTTTAATAATAAAGTTCTTTTTAAACTGAAAACGTTTTTGTACGTTTGAAACTAAATCAAATAAATATAATAATTTTGTTTTCCAAAACCAAATATATTTTTAAGAATCATTTTGTTTAAAGGTTAAAATAATAGAAATCGTTATATCATAAAATGTTTTAGAAAAGTAGAATCATATATATTCATAATAGGTTTCAAGTTTTTAAATTACAGTTTGTTGGTGAAGCATGGGATAAAGCTCAAAGGTTAAATAAACGTATGAAATCATCTTAATGAAAAATGTCGAGTTACTTAACTTGTCGATATCCAATATCTAAGTTATTTACACTTCACGTTCTTACCTATAAATCACTTTACCATTTTCCGAATATTGTTAAAAAGAATAGATTTCTTAAATCACAGTGGACCTCATAACATAGACCCGTAATCATATTATAATGTATCTGATAAATCAATCATTTGATATTATCTTCTAATTCCATCGATAAACATATTGAAACAAATACGCTCATGTAAAGTATTATACGTTTAATACTTTATTAATATTCTCAAGTTATAATATATATATATACATATTTATTTATATATAACGGTTCGTGAATCGTCGGAATTTGGTCGAGGTTATAATGAATGTTTGAACATAATTTAAAATTCTTGAGATTTAACTTAACAAACTTTGCTTATCGTGTTGGAATAATATAAAGATAAAGTTTAAATTTGGTTGGAAATTTCCGGGTTGTCACAGTACCTACCCGTTAAAGAAATTTCGTCCCGAAATTTGAGTGGAAAGGTCGTGAATGATAATAAGTATGTTTTCATGATGCATACAGGCTGAAAATTAGAGTTTTATCATCAGCGAATAATTTGGATAAACAATCCATTTATATGAAGAGTACGAATGAAGCTAACATAGAAGAGTGAAATGAGTAAGTGTAGATTAATCTTATCATTTGACGTAGATATGATTGATTTCCAGATTTCAAGGGATTTAAAAAAAAATCTTTGTAATAAGATTTGATTCTCCGGTAACAAAAGGAATTAGGATCCGCTTTAAATGCGATCGTCCATTTTAATTGTTCTGTCGGAGATTTTCTTATAAATTCACCTCCTTCATTTTCTTACAACTCACACCTTCTGTTGATGCATTTTATGCAAGTCCCTAGACATCTACCCACGTCCATTGCAGGTACAACAGTTTACAGGCCACCACGATCGTTCGTTATTATCCTATCCGTGTTTGTATGCGGTTACAGCAACTGCAGGAACGAGATTTGGATGTTTGACTATGTTAGACTTAGTCAGACATCCGAGTGAAGCCTCACTCGTACGGCTGACAGGCTCATACGCACGGTTGATACTGAGCTAAGTCACAATTACAACCTAAATGAGAAGACACTAGTGAGTGATCACCCGTACGGCTGATGAAGCCAACTCGTATGTATGATGGATGAATCATACGGGTGAGTCAACAGCAGGGGTATATAAAGTCTTATGTTCTTCATTTTAGGTTAAGCCTCTCATTTATTACACGCACTCAGATCTGGTGAGCTCCTCCGATTCTCTCTCAACCCAAATCACCCAGGTGGTGAATAATAGCTCTAGGTGTTGATCTAATCACACTTGATTTAGTTGTGGTATGACTAAATTAATCCCAAAAAGCTTAACCTATTCACTAGAGGGTTTGATTCACTTATTCCGTCATTGTGTGAGTTAAATCTGTTGATTTCTAAGTTCCTAGTCATGTTTCATCACCTTCTATTCTTTCCCCCTCAACTCATATTTTAAAGTATTCATCAATATGCTCCATCCAGTTCTGATTCTCGATATACTTATAACTTTCATATCGGTCATTCTTCTTTTTCATCTACCGCTGGAAGAATCTATTTACTTTTACTATACTCTTGGGTTTATAGTGTTTCTAGTTCTCCCGTGTCTTTATATTGCTATATGCATCGATATATATGGTTTATAATTTTTGGTTTGTCGTTGGGCTTTATATCTTCCCTTATATTTCAAAGTCTCTGTTTCTATCTTCTATAATCATTGTCATCCACAGTTAATGCTCTCTTTTATTTGCTGCAATTTATACCCTAATTTCTATTTCGGAGTTTTGTCCTTTCGTTTCTTCTTCTTGCGATTAAGCACCGCTTGTAATGGTCCAGAATTCACAGATATGAATTTCGGAATGAAAATTGTTAATGTTCTAGGAAGGAAATTGTGATGGCACGATCTTGACTTGTCAAATTACTAGAATACCTTGGAAAAGGCCGAATCATCAAGAAATATTTTCTTGATATTTTAGAGGTTAAATAGAATACAAGATTCGTATAACATGGAACATGATGATGTTATGATCTGTGAATCATCACGTTTCATTTAGAAACTCAGCATGAATTACTGTAATATAATCATGTTGATCAAGTGTCATTATATTATACTAACTCATGCTTCAGTTTCCAACACTACTTCAAAAACATTCATATTTTAAACTCAAAGGTTTACAGAGTATAGGAACTAAACAGTTTCCTTTTTGATGTAATACAGATAGCGCAAAGAGATAAATGATTCCAGATAAGAATAGTTATGGAAATATCTTCAGAAATATGGAGGATATTTATAATGAAAGATACGATGATATCTTAGAATTTCTAATATCAGAGGATGATGAAGAATATTGTCTGTAAGGTTTTAGTGTCAGGAGCAAGGTATTCGTTAATGACTTCAGCAGATACTGAATCATTTGGATTCTTTGAAGGCAGGTTCAGTCTTTGTGATTTGTCCACAGCCTCCTTCATACTTTGCTCAATCCGTTTTCCAGTTCCAAAACTTCTCTATTTCTGAGCTTTGTTAATACACTAATCTTCATCAAACTTTTTACTGCTAAGGTCATTTACAGTTTTTGTTGCTTCATCAGCATTTCGAGAACTAGTTCGCGGTTCAGAGTGTTTTTCAGAAACATCACATTCGAAGTATGTAAGCTTTGGAAATAGACGTTATGTATAACTGTTGGCGTCAACATGCTGTGAGATTTCAAAATACTGATTACTAATTCCCAATGATTCGTATGGCAATTCTCGTTACAAGAGGCAGATGAGTAAATGATGAGGTTTCGATAAATATAAAGATTCTTCAGAATGTCCAAGATCAGTGAAGTTGTTGGTAAGTTTATTGCTAATGTGGTGGAATATGAAAGGTTCTCCGGTAACAAAAGGGTAATCACATATATCAAAATTATGATAAGGCTACTCCGAATGAAAAAATCGAAGTTCTCTTGCTGGAGCTGTGATATAATTTGCTACTTTGCAAAGGAATTGCAAGGTTATTTTTGCTAATAAATGCCAAAAGATCTGACACAGATATGTGTTGAATTATGACTTTGGTTTCGAGGGCTTTTTAAGTACATAACTGTGGGTAATATGTGGTTGGATCATCATCTCGATTGCTCATTATTTGAAGTGTCTTCAGAGATTTTCGAAGGGTTTGAACACAGATTGTAATCGTTTGTATACATTTGATGTTCTAACACACTTTTGAAGTCAAAGTATAGCTTTGAAAGATGTAGGAATCTAAAAGTGATGGTACCGGTTATATCTCGAATTGAATTCTGAGATTTTAAAATCAGAATATGTAATTGGGTTTGAATGAGTATGGTTGTTTTGATTTCTATGAAAGAATGTATATTATTGTGAAAGTAGGAAGTATAATTGATAACTTGCTTAATCTGATTCGAAGAATGTAACATATTAATTGTGAATTTATATATATCTCTCGGGTATTACCTACCCGTTAAAAAAATTTCACAATTAATATTTTGTACATAAGAATTTTATTACAGTCTTTATGAAAATATATATGTATATATTCTCCTCAGATGTAACATAGATTTTAATGAGTTAATACTAAATTAAACTCATTCGATTTACGGTTGGAACTAGAATTGAATAATTCCTTGAAGGCTTTAGAGGTTACATAAGTATTTATTCAATAATATTGAAATTATGAATCAATACTTCGTTATTTGTTGAGATGTGATGTTGGTTTTCGTTAAATTCTTGTGAACTTCGCAAAGTACGAATGATGTTATCTGAAAAGTTGCGGTTACATCAATGATGAAGTGTAAAATCAAATATATACTTGATTTATTAGGAATTGGAATTTGTTGAATTGAGACAGAGATGTAGTTAATGATGGTTAAGTCGCGGGCGAGGGACGTACATTATTGCATATTTGTAATATGAATTAACCGAGTAGTTAAGATTCACACACAATAGCTTAGCACGGAAAGATTTATTTTTTATTTCAAAATATATATATATATATATATATATATATATATATATATATATATATATATATATATATATATATATATATAATTTCTTCAAAGGAAATAAGTTAATTCTTCATAACTTGTTGATATAATATACACGTTATTGATTTGTAATGATGTCCACAGTGATTCTTGAACTGACGGAGTTTGTGATGTTATAGGTGTTGTTGACTCTGATGTTGACTGTACTGACGATGCTGGTGACGTTGACGGTACTGTTGATGCTGTTGGTAAAACAAGTTTAACTTGTTAATCACACACCATTTTTGTCAGGGTTTCTACTCTTCCTTCTATCTTTTTGGTTCGCTTAACTGATTTATGGTTAGGGCTAGATTAGATAATCTCTAAGACTTTAGAGATTATATAATTGCCGCGGAATGTTTCTCCAATGAAGTTATGAATTAATACTTCGTCAGTTATTGTTGTTGGTACTCCTTGGTATCTATGGTGCGTATGACGTTGATGCTCGTGGGACAGATTGTGAAGTTGAGGTTTACAACGCGGTTGTGGTTGGAGGTGGTAATGGTACTATTGGCATTGATGATGGTGGTACTGGTTATGCTGCTGGTGTTGCTGCTGGTGTTTGTAATCTCTGCACCATACTCTCCAAAGCTACTACCTGAGCGCGAAGTTCGTTGACTTCTTCTATTATTCTAGGATGATTGTCGGTCAGAACGAGCGGATAAATAAAATCTAGAATTTGATGTAGTACATAATCGTGACGAGATACCCTGGAAATGAGAGAGAAAATGGTGTCTCGAACAGGTTCGCCGGTAAGTGCTTCAGGTTCTTCACCAAGAGGGCAATGTAGTGGATGGAAAGGATCGCCTTCTTCTTGTTTCCTATGATTGAGGAGGCTACGAACCCATCCCCAATTCATCCAGAATAGGTGATGACTGATTGGTTGATCCATTTCGGTCACACTGCTTTCGGAGCTTGAGTGAGATTCCATTTCGGAATCCGAGTGACTTGAACTGATGACAAATTCCATTTCGTACGATTGGATAAAGGATTTTCAATATAAAATGATTTTTCGGCTATCGGGTAATATTCTATTTAAATAGGATATCTATATATAGAGATCAAAAGATTTCATAGATTACGGAGGAATTTGCGGGATATGTCAGGCAAAGTTTAAAGTAACAGATACGATAAGATATGATTTAGCAGATACGCTAAGATATGAATTTTGTCTATACACTACTCATGCAATTAATGTAGCAAGACGTGTCTAGACTAATAATGATAAGCAGGTAATTTCCTATGGATGATAAGCAGATGATTTCTGACTAGAAATGATAAGCAAAACTTTTGACATGCAGACACGGTCGAAGTCCAGACTCACTAATGCATCCTAACGACTTATCAGTTAGACACACTAATACAGACCTGGTTCGCTAAGACCACCGCTCTGATACCAACTGAAAGGACCCGTTCATATACATTATAAACGATTCACAATAGTTGATTACATTGCGAGGTATTTGACCTCTATATGATACATTTTACAAACATTGCATTCGTTTTTAAAAGACAATCTTTCTTTATATCAAAAATTGACAGGCATGCATACCATTTCATAATATCCACTATCCAACTATAAATTGATTTAATAATAATCTTTGATGAACTCAATGACTCGAATGCAACGTTCTTCGAAATATGCTATGAAAGACTCCAAGTAATATCTTTAAAATGAGCAAATGCACAGTGGAAGATTTCTTTAACACCTGAGAATAAACATGCTTTAAAGTGTCAACCAAAAGGTTAGTGAGTTCATTAGTTTATCATAATCATTTATTTCCATCATTTTAATAGACCACAAGAATTTCATTTCCAATTCTCATAAATATACGTCCCATGCATAGAGACAAAAAATAATCATTCATATGGTGAACACCTGGTAACCGACATTAACTAGATACATATAAGAATATCCCCTATCATTCCGGGATCCTCCTTCGGACATGATATAATTTTGAAGTACTAAAGCATCCGGTACTTTGGATGGGGTTTGTTAGGCCCAATAGATCTATCTTTAGGATTTGCGTCAATTAGGGTGTCTGTTCCCTAATTCTTAGATTACCAGACTTAATAAAAAGGGGCATATTCGATTTCGATAATTCAACCATAGAATGTAGTTTCAATTACTTGTGTCTATTTCGTCAAACATTTATAAAAGCGCATGTATTCTCAGTCCCAAAAATATAAAGGGTAAAAAGGTAAATGAAACTCACCATACTGTATTTCGTAGTAAAAATACATATAACGTCATTGAACAAGTGCAAGGTTGGCCTCAGATTCACGAACCTAAATTAATTATATATATTTATGTGTTGGTCAATATTTGTCTAACAAATTAGGTCAAGTCATAGTGTACCACAATCCTAATGCTCGAGACTAATATGCAAAAGTCAACAAAAGTAAATTTGACTCAAAATAATTTCCAAAAATCTATACATGATTAATATATAGTTTAAATATCGTCGTTTTATATTTTTAAATATTTTTAAAAGATTTATTAGAGTAAATAATATAATTTATTTATTAATAAATAAAATTTTATATTATATTTATATAATAAAATATACTTTTATATATATTAAGTAATAAAATTTATAGGGTTCATTTAATATTATAAAGATAATATGATAGGTATTATTAAAGTAAGTTATTACACGTAGTAAAATATGTTTGTATCAAATATTTTTTTGATAAAATAATATCTATAATGATAGTAAGTAAAAGTTGTATTATTTTGTAATAATAATAATTATTATAAAAATATCAGTATTTATAATTACTAAGATGACATTATGATAAAACGATAATTCTAATTATGATAACTTTAATATTTACGATAATTTTTAATATTATCTTTAAAATAATAATTCTATTTAAAATAATAATAATAATGATATTTTATAGTAACAATGAAATTTCTATTAAAATGATAATTTTTGTTAAAATGATAGTTTTAATACTAATGATAATTTTAATAATAATAGTAATGATAAAAATAATAAGAACGATAATTTTATCTAAATCAATATCTTATAATATTTTAATTTCATCATGATACTCTTACCCATTATTTCCTAATCGTTTCGTTTAATAGCTTTTAATCATCTTTTATATCGTGTTCGTAATAATGATAATAATAGTAATCAAAATAATTAGGTGTTACAAATATTTGTTTTAATTACACTAATATTAATAATGATAGTTACTATAACATTATTAATGATAATACTAATAATTATCTTAATGATAATATAGTAATAATAATAATAACAATAACAATAACTATTTTTAAATAATGATATATATATATTAATAATGATAATAATAATAATAATACCAATAATAATAATAATAATAATAATAATAATAATAATAATAATAATAATAATAATAATAATAATAATAATAATAATAATTGGATAATAATAATAATACTAATTATAACTTTAACGATAATAACGATAGTAATAATAAAAAAATAACAATTTTTAATGATAAATCCTTTTATTGATAAAGATAATAATAATAATAATAATAAGATAAAACTAGAACGACGATAATAACGATGATAATAATAATCATTTTTAATAATAATACAAAAATTCGATGGACTATAACTTCAAATCCGTTCATCGAAATCATTCGATATCTAAATGAAAAGTTCTTAATTTTTCGCTAGCTTTCCAACGACATGCATATCTTATACCTTATCTCAGTCGCATATATAACTAATTCAGGATTCAACATAACCTAACTAAAGGCAATATCAAAAGTACAAACATGCATAATCCTATATACTCGAGCACTAGTCAGGGATACACTATTAGTATGTAAAAGTTAAATTATGAGTACTCACGAATCAATATTGAGATCCAATATTGCAGGAAAGGTACGTAGACGCAACGGAGATGATAAACACTATATTGACCTCACGAGCATACCCATGAACCATACCCAATCACCTCCATAGCTATAACCCATAATTTCCTTAATCCAATCCCACTCGAAAAACAATTTCGAAATCACTCGGACAGCACTCTGACGTAATATTTTATGTATACTAATAATATCTTGAAATAATACAGAGTAAATATATATATGTAAATTGATTGAGAGAGTTTAGAGAAAAATATTTTCAAGTTTATATGAAATAATGAAACCTATTGAATTCTATTTATAATAGATTTTTGAATTATTAAAGTGAATTATTAAAGTATGAATTATTAAAGTAAATTATTAAAGTATGAATTATTAAAGTGAATTATTAAAGTATGAATTATTAAAGTGAATTATTAAAGTATGAATTATTAAAATGAATTATTAAAGTATGAATTATTAAAGTGAATTATTAAAGTATGAATTATTAAAGTGAATTATTAAAGTTAAAGTAAAGTAAAAATAAAGTAAAGGTAAAGTTTAAGTATAGTAAAAGTATAAAACTATGTACGTATAATACGCGTATAAATATATATAATATTAATTTAAATCGTTATATATATTTAATAAAATAAAATATAAATATCGTTATCTTTATCATACTGGTTAAGTAATGAGTTGTCAAAAGTGGTTCTAGATATTTATAAAAGTTATATACGTTTTAATAATAAAGTTCTTTTTAAACTGAAAACGTTTTTGTACGTTTGAAACTAAATCAAATAAATATAATAATTTTGTTTTCCAAAACCAAATATATTTTTAAGAATCATTTTGTTTAAAGGTTAAAATAATAGAAATCGTTATATCATAAAATGTTTTAGAAAAGTAGAATCATATATATTCATAATAGGTTTCAAGTTTTTAAATTACAGTTTGTTGGTGAAGCATGGGATAAAGCTCAAATGTTAAATAAACGTATGAAATCATCTTAATGAAAAATGTCGAGTTACTTAACTTGTCGATATCCAACATCTAAGTTATTTACACTTCACGTTCTTACCTATAAATCACTTTACCATTTTCGGAATGTTGTCAAAAAGAATAGATTCCTTAAATCACAGTGGACCTCATAACATAGACCCGTAATCATATCATAATGTATCTGATAAATCAATCATTTGATATTATCTTCTAATTCCATCGATAAACATATTGAAACAAATACGCTTATGTAAAGTAGTATACGTTTAATACTTTATTAATATTCTCAAGTTATAATATATATATATATATATATATATATATATATATATATATATATATATATATATATACATATATATACATATTTATTTATATATAACGGTTCGTGAATCGTCGGAATTTGGTCGAGGTTATAATGAATGTTTGAACACAATTTAAAATTCTTGAGATTTAACTTAACAAACTTTGCTTATCGTGTCGGAATAATATAAAGATAAAGTTTAAATTTGGTTGGAAATTTCCGGGTTGTCACACTGTGATTCCTGGGGGAAATGAGGACGGTCCTTTCCGTAATGAGTGAGGACATTGGGTCAGACGCCTTGCTGATGGACGTGTCGTGCAGATCCCGCCTAGCAGATATCGACTGATGACCACCGGTCGAGTAGATCCACCCTCAGATGATTCAGACGACTCATCATCTGATGACTCCAGCGAGGAGGATTTCGACGAGGACCTTCACGAGGCGCCCGTGCAGCCACCCTCTACCCTCTGAAGAAGCGGTATCATTTCGATGGTACTATTATTTCGGGGGTTAACGGAGGTAGACCGTTCGTGGACACACGCGGACAGTTGGTTAGGGTTACTGCCTGTAAGCGGGTTGTACCTTACCCTGCCGATCCATTCGTGTGTAAGGCTTCCCGTTACGCATCGTCTACTTCTGGTGCTGGACCGTCTGCACCACCAGCTCTACCAGCATCATCTGCACCACCAGCTCTACCTGTAACATCTGCACCGCTTGCCCCACCAGCATCCCCCGTTGTCGAGGAACTGACGAGGGAAGTGCATATCCTCCGTGCTCGGGTAACTGAGCTCGAGGACCAGGTGTCCCACATAATGGACATCCTTTACCCACCGTCACCATAGGGCTATTGTATTAGATTTCATTATGTAATTCCGTTTGTAGTTTCATGTTTTACTCATGTATTGTACGAACCGTATACGGATGTATGCAACTTTCTTATTAATGAATGGAGCTTAGTGTTGTTTAATTTTTGTACGATGTTCTATATACGTTAGTAAATGATGATTTTGTGGTACCTGTATCTAGTTGCATTACTTAATTAGAATGTGTTGTGTTGATTCCATGTTGGTTACCATATACCGTATTATTATTTATTGAATGCTGGATTTTGACTTAAGTCAAAACTTTTGTTCATAAGAACAATGGCAAATGGTTCAAGAATTCCAAGGAAAATGCCCACAGTGGCACAGATTGAGGAAATGATAACTGCTCGAGTAGCCGAAGCAATTGCGAATGTCAACCCCCAAGCTCCACCTGTTAACCATAACAATCATAATGGGTACACCTATAAGGAATTTTAAAGCTGCAAGCCCCACAATTTCAGTGGTACTGAGGGGCCAGTTGGACTGATAAGATGGTTTGAGAAATTGGAAGCTGTGTTCCGTGTGAGCAACTGCTCAGAAATGAACAAAACTAAGTATGCCTCCTGTACACTGTCGGACGGCACTTTATCATGGTGGAACACACTTGCTCAGGCTAAGGGTTTTGACAAGGCTTATGCTACACCGTGGGAGGAATTTAAGGGGGCTATGATCGAGGATTACTGCCCCAGAATGGAGATTCAGAAAATGGAAACTGAGTTTTGGGAGTTGAAGGTTGTGGGAACCGATCTTGATGGTTATAACCGAAGGTACCTGGAATTAGCTCTGATGTGCCCCACGATGGTTACCCCGGAATTTAAGCGAATGGAACGGTATTTGTGGGGACTTCCCAAGTCCATCCAGGGAAATGTCACCTCTTTAAAACCAGCTGATGTCCCGAAAGCTATGCGCATGGCGCACACCCTGATGAACCAAATTACCAGCAAAGAACCAGAAAAGGAGAAATCCGAATCGGGAGCTAGTAATGAGAAACATAAGTGGGACAGCAACAAGGGAAGGGTCTTTGATTAAAACCCAGCTAAGAGGCATGAAGGTTTCAAGGGAAACAACGACAGGAGGAACCCCAACCCGAACCTTAGCTCAAACCCTAACTACAAGGGTAGTCTCCCGCAGTGCAAGAGATGCTACAAGCATCATACCGGGTACTGCAACATGGTTTGTGAAAAGTGTAAAAGGACTGGGCATATTGGCAAAGACTGCAAGATCACCACCCCAAATGTGAAGACAAACCCTACTGGACCAAGGAAGTGCTATGAGTGTGGAAAACAGGGCCACTTCAGGAATGAATGTCCCAACAAGAGAAAGGACGGGAGGCCAGCCCGTGGAAGAGCTTTCAACATAAACGCAAGGGATGCCCGTGAGAACCCCGACTTGGTTACAGGTATATTCACTATCAACAATCTATTAGCTTCTGTCCTATTTGATACTGGTGCCGATAGGAGTTATGCATGTAGACACTTTTACTCTAATATAGATTGATCGTTAGTTCCTTTAAAGGAGAGTATGCTTGTTGAGGTAGCCAATGAAAAACTTGAGAAAGTTGACCAAATCAGCCGAGGAGGTATAATCAATGTAGCTGGTGTGGATTTCGAGATTGACTTGATACTCATTAAATTGGGAAGTTTTGATATGATTGTCAGTATGGACTGGTTGACCAAGGTAAGGGCCGAAATTATCTGTGGAGATAAAGCTATTCGTATACCACACGGAGATGGTGAGCCACTGATTATTTACGGAGAGAGATGTAACTCGAAGCTGAACCTCATTAGTTGCATGAAAGCATAAAAGATCATGAATAAAGGACGTCTTGCTGTTTTAGCACATGTGAAAACATTAGAAACCGAGGTGAAGAGCGTGGGTGATGTACGAATTGTGAACGAATTCCCCGATGTCTTTCCAGAAGAATTTCCTGGATTACCGCCAACGAGGGCAGTAGAGTTTCAGATCGATTTAGTGCCAGGAGTTGCACCTGTAGCTCGCACACCTTATCGACTCGCACCTTCCGAAATGTAAGAATTGAAGAGCCAACTACAAGAACTACTAGACCGTGGATTTATCCAACCAAGTTCTTCGCCTTGGGGCGCACCTGTTTTATTTGTGAAGAAGAAGGACAGATCTTTCCGCATGTGTATCGGTTATCGTGAGCTGAACAAATTGACGATCAAGAATCGGTATCCCCTACCCCGAATTAACGATCTTTTCGATCAGCTACAAGGATCAAACGTTTACTCTAAAATCGATTTGCAATCAAGTTATCACCAGCTGAGGGTGAAGGAGAGAGATGTGATGAAAACTGCGTTCAGAACCCGTTATGGTCATTATGAGTTTCTCGTGATGCCATTCGATGTAACCAACGCACCTGCCATGTTTATGGATCTCATGAATCGTGTATGCAAGCCATACCTGGATAAGTTCGTTATCGTCTTCATAGATGATATCCTCATCTACTCCAAAAGCGAAGAAGAACATGAGCAACATCTTTGACTAGTGCTTGAACTCTTGAGACAAGAGCAACTTTGTGCCAAATTCTCCAAGTGCGAGTTTTGGTTGAAGGACGTCCAGTTCCTGGGTCATATTGTGAGCGATCAAGGTATCAAAGTTGATCCCACAAAGATCGAAGCTATCAGCAAGTGGGAAACCCTCACTACTCCGACTCATATCTGCCAATTTTTAGGTCTCACCGGTTACTATCGAAGATTTATTGAAGGTTTCTCTCTGATTGCGCGTCCTTTGACCGCGCTGACTCACAAAGGGAAAAAGTTCATTTGGAAAACCGAACAAGAATCAGCATTTCAAACCTTGAAGCAGAAATTGACCACCGCACCTATCCTATCCCTTCCTGAAGGCAGTGACGACTTCGTTGTGTATTGCGATGCCTCAAAAAATGGTTTTGGTTGCGTATTAATGCAAAGGACGAAGGTCATTGCTTATGCTTCTCGTCAACTGAAGATTCACGAGCGAAACTACACTACTCATGATCTCGAACTTGAAGCCGTTGTTTTTGCGCTCAAATTATGGAGACACTATCTTTATGGAACTAAAAGTACTATCTTAACCGACCACAAAAGCCTCCAACACATATTCGATCAAAAACAGCTGAACATGAGACAACGACGATGGATTGAGACACTAAACGACTATGATTGTGAATTTGTTACCATACTGGCAAGGCCAATGTTGTAGCCGACGTTTTGAGCCGAAAGGAGAGGATGACACCTCTTCGTGTTCGGGCCCTGAACATCACCATTCATTCGAATCTCAACAGCCAGATCTGAGTAGCCCAATATGAGGCTCTTAAGGAGGAGAATATTTCCCATGAACACTTGAACATTCTTGTCTCTCGATTCGAGGTTAAGGAGACTGGACTTCGATACTTCACCAGAAGAATTTGGGTGCCTAGTTATGGGGATTTGCGAAGCCTCATTCTAGACGAAGCCCACAAGTCAAGATATTCGATTCATCCAGGAGCCGGTAAAATGTACCACAATCTCAAGTAACAGTATTGGTGGCCAAATCTTAAGAAGGATGTTGCAACTTATGTTGGGAAGTGTTTGACTTGCTCGAAGGTTAAGGACGAACATCAGAGGCCCTTTGGGTTACTTCAGTAACTGGAAATCCCGTAATGGAAGTGGGAAACGATAACAATGGACTTCATTACGAAACTACCAAAGACGGTGGGCGGATACGATACCTTCTGGGTTATCGTTGACCGTCTTACCAAATCTGCACACTTCTTAGCCATGAAAGAAACGGATACGATGGAAAAACTCGCTCAACTATACATAAAGGAAATTGTATCTCGTCATGGTGTGCCCTTATCGATTATTTCAGACCGAGATGCCCGTTTTGCTTCTAGATTTTGGCGTTCCTTGCAAGAAGCCTTGGGGACTCGTCTCGACATGAGTACTGCGTATCACCCACAGACCGACGGACAAAGTGAACATACGATTCAGACTTTGGAGGACATGTTGCGTGCTTGTGTTATTGATTTCAGAAAGGCTTGGGAAAGGCATTTTTCGCTAGCCGAATTCTCTTACAACAACAGTTATCATTCGAGTATTAATGCCGCACCTTTTGAAGCGTTGTATGGTCACAAATGTTGTTCTCCTATTTACTGGGCCGAAGTAGGCGAAAAGCAAATCTCCGGACCCGAGTTAGTCCATGAAACAACCGAGAAGATTGTCCAAATTCAAGCGAGACTCAAGACGGCCCGTGATCGCCAAAAGAGTTATGCCGACCTGTCACGACCCAAAAAATTTTGACTAATTTTAAACCAAATTCTGGATACGATTTAATATTCTTGACACGATAGGCAAAGTCTGCAAAGTTGAATCTTAAAAATTTTGAACTATTTCATTTAATCAAATGACCTTCGACCATTCCCGACGATTCACGAACAACTATTTGTTAATAGATATGTGTGTATGTATATAAATAATAATTGGAAGTATAATTTGAAATATTAAATTTTGTAGTTATTAAAAGTAATTAAATAAAATAAAATAAAAATAGTTCATTTCCTTGACATATAAGGATATAAAAAAATAGCGACATAAATTGTTGTTTTTATATCAAGTTGTTTTATATATATAATAAATTATGGGAAGAATTATACGAATATATAAAAATTACTGTGTTTGATATTTTTTTTATCCACCAACATCTTTAATATACATAGTTAATATATATATATATATATATATATATATATATATATATATATATATATATATATATATACAACATGCCTATAGACATGAAACGTGTGGGAAACATCTTCATCTTTTCCTTCTTGTTTTCTATCAAACTTGCCACAACTTTTGACAATCACTTGTACCACCAAATGTAACGACCCGGAAATTTTCGATCAAATTTAAACCTTAACCTTTATATGTTTCCGACACGATAAACAAAATCTGTAATGTTGAGTCTAGAAAAGTTTAAAATTTATATTTGGACAATTAGTTCTTTTTGACCATGTTCGACGATTCACGAACTGTTATTTGTGAATAGAAAAATATATATAAATAAGTAAATGCAAATGATTATATTATATGCAATATACAATTTGTTATAAATAAATATGTAATAATAAAATATAAGATTTTATTATAAATATAATTATAATATTATTACTTTCAATATTAATATAATTATTGGTGTTATTAATATTATGATAGATACAAATTTGATATACGTAGATTGATGTAGTATCATTACTAACATTATTATTATCATTAATAATATTAGTATTATATTGTAATTATTATTAGCATTATTATTATTATTATGGTCAATATTACCGATACAAATTTTATAGTTACTATTATCATTATCATTAACATTAATATTATTATTACTAATACATTATTATAAAATTCATTATTAGTTACAATATTGAGAATATTATTAATAATGTTATATTTATAAGATTTATATATTAATATAGTTATAATTAATAAAATTTAATTATAATTTGTAGATATTGATATATGAATACAGATATATATAATCAGATATATATAAATACATATACTTATAAAAGATACATAGATAGGTATATATAATTACAATTAACTATATATAAATACTGTATATATATCTAAATAAATACATATATACACGTATTCTGTTTGAGTCTTTAACAAACTGTGATTAAAAATCGATTTCTGGCTAACAATCTGATCCAGCGAATTTTCAGTGACTCATACAAACAGACAATTGCTGATAAGATCGTGTATTTGGTCCTTCTACTTGATTTCACTGGGTCGTACTAATTAGGGTAACAAACAACCGCTAATTTAGCCACATAAACTGTAATTAAATTTATTGATATCTATATAATACCTCCTGGTGCATATCGTATATAAAAAAAAAAAAGAGAGAGAACAAAGAACACAGCTTTTATACTCTGTCTTTGATATTTTTTCCAACCGTTCAAATTCAGATAAAATTTTTAAAAGTGAGAATACAGTTTAATTAGGTTTTTGTTGCTTGAACTTTTCTCAAAATCACAGACTTCAATTGCTTTTATCGAATTTTAATTCACAAGTCAAAGTGTTGATATAAAAAAAAAAAATCTATGACTGTTCTTTAATTAAATTCGGATTTCCTGCTATGAACTAAGTGGAATCGAGGTTTGAGAACGTTTTTAGGATGGATTTACAATATATTTCATGTTATGATTATAAGCTAAAACGAACTAGAAATCAAAATCAAGATTTTGGATAATCGTGGTATTCAGAATCTGTTACAGCAGGTCTTTTTTTTTTTCCATTGTTTTAATTAATTTCAACAACCATAAATGAGTTCTGTGAAAGTTAAAAACATAATAACGAGTCCAATATGTTGTGGTGAGGATTGAATCAGCTCTTGGGCGATTTGGGTGTAATTTGGGTGAAGAAGAAGAGCCTGATAATAGCTAACGGGTTATATTTATTAAAAGGGTAATTAAAACAAGAAAGACAGATCCAGAATAATGGTTAGAGGGTGTGTTGGGGATACAATAGGTCGCAGGTTCGAGTCCCCATGGAGCCTTCTATTTTTTTTAAAAAGCCTTTCTCAAAGAAGGTAGTTTATTTTTTTTTTAAATTATTATTATTATTATTATTATTATTATCAATTTCATATTATTATTATTAGTGTTTTAATCACTTACCATATATTACTATGATCATTATTATTATAGTTATTATTATGACTTATAAATATTATTGTTATTATTATTATTATTATTATTATTATTATTATTATTATTATTATTATTATTATTATTATTATTATTATTATTATTATTATTATTATTATTATTATTATTATTATTATGATTATTATTATTATTATTATTATTATTATTATTAAGTATAATTATCAAAACTAATAATTTCATTATCATCATTATTAAACTTATTATTTTAAACTACTATTATTATTTAAGTATCATTACTATTGAAATTATCATATTATTATTATTATTAATAGTATTATTATTATTATTATTGTTGTTATTATTATTATTATTATTATTATTATCATCTTTAATGTAAGTCATATTACTATTGAAACTAAATTTTATAAAAGTCATCATATTTATTATTAGTACTATCATTATTAATACTATTATTATAATTTTCATTATCTATATTTTTATTATTTCTAACATTAATATTATTATTTTTATCTCTATTATTATTAGTAATAACAATATATCAAATAAGGATTTTTCTATATATAAAAATATATTATTTACATAAAACTCAACTATAATAATATGTTGGTAATAAATATTAAGTATCTATTTAATGTATAAGAAAATAAATATAGTTAATTTAATTATTAATGAAATGTACAAGTTAATAAAATAACAAGTAATAATAATACCTATGTATGTTCGAACATCAATATATGTGTTAATATAAATACAATTGATATAGGTTCGTGAATCCGAGGCCAACCTTATACGTGTTCAATGATGTTATATGTATTTTTACTACAAAATACATTAGGTGAGTATATAGTTCCCTTTTAAACTCTAAATATTTTGGGCTGAGAATACATGCGCTGTTTTTATAAATGATTTATGTTATAGACACAAGTGATCAAAATAAAATCTACGTTGAGTTGTACCATGGCATATTTCTTTATACTTGGTAGCTAATATTTACGTGAGGAGCGTAAACGCGAATCCTGTTGATAGATCTATCGGGCCTGACAACCCCAACCGGGCTGGACGACCAGTTTTAAACGGTTGCACAGTACTTCGTTTCGTTACTACACTTGGTACGGTGTAGGGTTTATTTAAGAATATGCTGCTGTGATTTAAATGTTAAGTATGGTTACCAAGTGCTCAACGACTTTTCTATACACGAGAAGTGTATTATGTGTAAACTTTAAATCTTGTGGTCCATTGTTATAACGCTGCTAGCACCAAACCTATATATCTCACCAACTTTATGTTGACATTTTAAAGCATGTTATTCTCAGGTACGAAATAAGTCTTCCGCTGTGCATTTGCTCATTTTAAGGACATTACTTGGAGTCGATCAATGCAATGGAACCAGATGTTGATGATTTCGTCCAGGGGGATAAGGACGGGTTGTTACACCAAATTATAATATCTATTATGGAGTACTATTCTTGATTGGAGTATTATTGAGAATTGACCTTCACATTCACGGATTATTATTGTTTCATATCATTGTTATTTTTTTTTACATAAAAGCATATATATGTATATATATATATATATATATATATATATATATATATATATATATATATATATATATGCATACAGGCATAAACACTCATATACACATACTGAAATGTCCCGTTCTTATTGATTAAAAACGTTCCATATTAATTGATTTCGTTGCGAGGTTTTGACCTCTATATGAGACGTTTTTCAAAGACTGCATTCATTTTAAAACAAACCATAACCTTTATTTCATCAATAAAGGTTTAAAAAGCTTTATGTAGATTATCAAATAATGATAATCTAAAATATCCTGTTTACACACGACCATTACATAATGGTTTACAATACAAATATGTTACAACAAAATAAGTTTCTTGAATGCAGTTTTTACACAATATCATACAAGCATGGACTCCAAATCTCGTCCTTATTTAAGTATGTGACAGCGGAAGCTCTTAATAATCACCTGAGAATAAACATGCTTAAAACGTCAACAAAAATGTTGGTGAGTTATAGGATTAACCTATATATATCAAATCATAATAATAGACCACAAGATTTCATATTTCAATACACATCCCATACATAGAGATAAAAGTCATTCATATGGTGAACACCTGGTAACTGACATTAACAAGATGCATATTTAAGAATATCCCCATCATTCCGGGACACCCTTCGGATACGATATAAATTTCGAAGTACTAAAGCATCCGGTACTTTGGATGGGGTTTGTTAGGCCCAATAGATCTATCTTTAGGATTAGCGTCAATTAGGGTGTCTGTTCCCTAATTCTTAGATTACCAGACTTAATAAAAAGGGGCATATTCGATTTCGATAATTCAACCATAGAATGTAGTTTCACGTACTTGTGTCTATTTTGTAAATCATTTATAAAACCTGCATGTATTCTCATCCCAAAAATATTAGATTTTAAAAGTGGGACTATAACTCACTTTCACAGATTTTTACTTCGTTGGAAAGTATGACTTGGCCACTGGTTGATTCACGAACCTATAACAATATATACATATATATCAAAGTATGTTCAAAATATATTTACAACACTTTTAATATATTTTGATGTTTTAAGTTTATTAAGTCAGCTGTCCTCGTTAGTAACCTACAACTAGTTGTCCACAGTTAGATGTACAGAAATAAATCGATAAATATTATCTTGAATCAATCCACGACCCAGTGTATACGTATCTCAGTATTGATCACAACTCAAACTATATATATTTTGGAATCAACCTCAACCCTGTATAGCTAACTCCAACATTCACATATAGAGTGTCTATGGTTGTTCCGAAATATATATAGATGTGTCGACATGATAGGTCGAAACATTGTATACGTGTCTATGGTATCTCAAGATTACATAATATACAATACAAGTTGATTAAGTTATGGTTGGAATAGATTTGTTACCAATTTTCACGTAGCTAAAATGAGAAAAATTATCCAATCTTGTTTTACCCATAACTTCTTCATTTTAAATCCGTTTTGAGTGAATCAAATTGCTATGGTTTTATATTGAACTCTATTTTATGAATCTAAACAGAAAAAGTATAGGTTTATAGTCGGAAAAATAAGTTACAAGTCATTTTTGTAAAGGTAGTCATTTTAGTCGAAAGAACGACGTCTAGATGACCATTTTAGAAAACATACTTCCACTTTGAGTTTAACCATAATTTTTGGATATAGTTTCATGTTCATAATAAAAATCATTTTCTCAGAATAACAACTTTTAAATCAAAGTTTATCATAGTTTTTAATTAACTAACCCAAAACAGCCCGCGGTGTTACTACGACGGCGTAAATCCGGTTTTACGGTGTTTTTCGTGTTTCCAGGTTTTAAATCATTAAGTTAGCATATCATATAGATATAGAACATGTGTTTAGTTGATTTTAAAATTCAAGTTAGAAGGATTAACTTTTGTTTGCGAACAAGTTTAGAATTAACTAAACTATGTTCTAGTGATTACAAGTTTAAACCTTCGAATAAGATAGCTTTATATGTATGAATCGAATGATGTTATGAACATCATTACTACCTTAAGTTCCTTGGATAAACCTAGTGGAAAAGAGAAAAATGGATCTAGCTTCAATGGATCCTTGAATGGCTCGAAGTTCTTGAAGCAAAATCATGACACGAAAACAAGTTCAAGTAAGATCATCACTTGAAATAAGATTGTTATAGTTATAGAAATTGAACCAAAGTTTGAATATGATTATTACCTTGTATTAGAATGATAACCTAATATAAGAAACAAAGATTTCTTGAGGTTGGATGATCACCTTACAAGATTGGAAGTGAGCTAGCAAACTTGAAAGTATTTTTGATTTTATGTAACTAGAACTTGTAGAATATATGAAGAACACTTAGAACTTGAAGATAGAACTTGAGAGAGATCAATTAGATGAAGAAAATTGAAGAATGAAAGTGTTTGTAGTTGTTTTTGGTCGTTGGTGTATGGATTAGATATAAAGGATATGTAATTTTGTTTTCATGTAAATAAGTCATGAATGATTACTCATATTTTTGTAATTTTATGAGATATTTCATGCTAGTTTCCAAATGATGGTTCCCACATGTGTTAGGTGACTCACATGGGCTGCTAAGAGCTGATCATTGGAGTGTATATACCAATAGTACATACATCTAAAAGCTGTGTATTGTACGAGTACGAATACGGGTGCATACGAGTAGAATTGTTGATGAAACTGAACGAGGAT
This sequence comes from Rutidosis leptorrhynchoides, assembly GCF_046630445.1. Taxonomy (NCBI): domain Eukaryota; kingdom Viridiplantae; phylum Streptophyta; class Magnoliopsida; order Asterales; family Asteraceae; genus Rutidosis; species Rutidosis leptorrhynchoides. The sequence continues at coordinate 201,387,364 of NC_092340.1, forward strand.
GTAATTGTAAGCATTTTTGTTAAGTAGAAGTATTTTGATAAGTGTATTAAAGTCTTTCAAAAGTGTATAAATACATATTAAAACACTACATGTATATACATTTTAACTGAGTCGTTAAGTCATCGTTAGTCGTTACATGTAAGTGTTGTTTTGAAACCTTTAGGTTAACGATCTTGTTAAATGTTGTTAACCCAATGTTTATAATATCAAATGAGATTTTAAATTATTATATTATCATGATATTATCATGTATGAATATCTCTTAATATGATATATATACATTAAATGTCTTTACAACGATAATCGTTACATATATGTCTCGTTTAAAAATCATTAAGTTAGTAGTCTTGTTTTTACATATGTAGTTCATTGTTAATATACTTAATGATATGTTTACTTATCATAGTATCATGTTAACTATATATATATATCCATATATATGTCATCATATAGTTTTTACAAGTTTTAACGTTCGTGAATCACCGGTCAACTTGGGTGGTCAATTGTCTATATGAAACATATTTCAATTAATCAAGTCTTAACAAGTTTGATTGCTTAACATGTTGGAAAAATTTAATCATGTAAATATCTATCTCAATTAATATATATAAACATGAAAAAGTTCGGGTCATTACAGTACCAACCCGTTAAATAAATTTCGTCCCGAAATTTTAAGCTGTTGAAGGTGTTGACGAATCTTCTGGAAATAGATGTGGGTATTTCTTCTTCATCTGATCTTCATGCTCCCAGGTGAACTTGGGTCCTCTACGAACATTCCATCGAACCTTAACAATTGGTATCTTGTTTTGCTTAAGTCTTTTAACCTCACGATCCATTATTTCGACGGGTTCTTCGATGAATTGAAGTTTTTCGTTGATTTGGATTTTATCTAACGGAATAGTGAGATCTTCTTTAGCAAAACATTTCTTCAAATTCGAGACGTGGAAAGTGTTATGTACAGCCGTGAGTTGTTGAGGTAACTCAAGTCGGTAAGCTACTGGTCCGACACGATCAATAATCTTGAATGGTCCAATATACCTTGGATTTAATTTCCCTCGTTTACCAAATCGAACAACGGCTTTCCAAGGTGCAACTTTAAGCATGACCATCTCTCCAATTTCAAATTCTATATATTTTCTTTTAATGTCAGCGTAGCTCTTTTGTCGACTTTGGGCGGTTTTCAACCGTTGTTGAATTTGGATGATCTTCTCGGTAGTTTCTTGTATAATCTCCGGACCCGTAATCTGTCTATCCCCCACTTCACTCCAACAAATCGGAGACCTGCACTTTCTACCATAAAGTGCTTCAAACGGCGCCATCTCAATGCTTGAATGGTAGCTGTTGTTGTAGGAAAATTCTGCTAACGGTAGATGTCGATCCCAACTGTTTCCGAAATCAATAACATATGCTCGTAGCATGTCTTCAAGCGTTTGTATCGTCCTTTCGCTCTGCCCATCAGTTTGTGGATGATAGGCAGTACTCATGTCTAGACGAGTTCCTAATGCTTGCTGTAATGTCTGCCAGAATCTTGAAATAAATCTGCCATCCCTATCAGAGATAATAGAGATTGGTATTCCATGTCTGGAGACGACTTCCTTCAAATACAGTCGTGCTAACTTCTCCATCTTGTCATCTTCTCTTATTGGCAGGAAGTGTGCTGATTTGGTGAGACGATCAACTATTACCTAAATAGTATCAAAACCACTTGCAGTCCTTGGCAATTTAGTGATGAAATCCATGGTAATGTTTTCCCATTTCAATTCCGGGATTTCGGGTTGTTGAAGTAGACCTGATGGTTTCTGATGCTCAGCTTTGACCTTAGAACACGTCAAACATTCTCCTACGTATTTAGCAACATCGGCTTTCATACCCGGCCACAAAAAATGTTTCTTGAGATCCTTGTACATCTTCCCCGTTCCAGGATGTATTGAGTATCTGGTTTTATGAGCTTCTCTAAGTACCATTTCTCTCATATCTCCAAATTTTGGTACCCAAATCCTTTCAGCCCTATACCGGGTTCTGTCTTCCCGAATATTAAGATGCTTCTCCGATCCTTTGGGTATTTCATCCTTTAAATTTCCCTCTTTTAAAACTCCTTGTTGCGCCTCCTTTATTTGAGTAGTAAGGTTATTATGAATCATTATATTCATAGATTTTACTCGAATGGGTTCTCTGTCCTTCCTGCTCAAGGCATCGGCTACCACATTTGCCTTCCCCGGGTGGTAACGAATCTCAAAGTCGTAATCATTCAACAATTCAATCCACCTACGCTGCCTCATATTCAGTTGTTTCTGATTAAATATGTGTTGAAGACTTTTGTGGTCGGTATATATAATACTTTTGACCCCATATAAGTAGTGCCTCCAAGTCTTTAATACAAAAACAACCGCGCCTAATTCCAAATCATGCGTCGTATAATTTTGTTCGTGAATCTTCAATTGTCTAGAAGCATAAGCAATCACCTTCGTTCGTTGCATTAATACACAACCGAGACCTTGCTTTGATGCGTCACAATAAATCACAAAATCATCATTCCCTTCAGGCAATGACAATATAGGTGCCGTAGTTAGCTTTTTCTTCAATAACTGAAACGCTTTCTCTTGTTCATCATTCCATTCAAATTTCTTCCCTTTATGCGTTAATGCAATCAAGGGTTTTGCTATTCTGGAAAAGTCTTGGATGAACCTTCTGTAGTAACCAGCTAGTCCTAAAAACTGGCGTATGTGTTTTGGAGTTTTTGGGGTTTCCCACTTTTCAACAGTTTCTATCTTTGCCGGATCCACCTTAATACCTTCTTTGTTCACTATGTGACCGAGGAATTGAACTTCTTCCAACCAAAATGCACACTTTGAAAACTTAGCGTACAATTCTTCCTTCCTCAATACTTCTAACACCTTTCTCAAATGTTCACCGTGTTCTTGGTCATTCTTTGAGTAAATAAGTATGTCATCAATGAAAACAATGACAAACTTGTCAAGGTATGGTCCACACACTCGGTTCATAAGGTCCATGAACACCGCTGGTGCATTAGTTAAACCAAACGGCATGACCATAAACTCGTAATGACCGTAACGTGTTCTGAAAGCAGTCTTTGGAAAATCATCTTCTTTCACTCGCATTTGATGATACCCGGAACGTAAGTCAATCTTTGAATAAACAGACGAGGCTTGTAGTTGATCAAATAAGTCGTCGATTCTCGGTAGTGGGTAGCGGTTCTTGATGGTAAGTTTGTTCAACTCTCGGTAGTCGATACACAACCTGAATGTACCTTCTTTCTTCTTGACAAACAAAACAGGAGCTCCCCACGGTGATGTGCTTGGTCGAATGAAACCACGCTCTAAAAGTTCTTGTAATTGGCTTTGCAGTTCTTTCATCTCGTTGTGTGCGAGTCTGTAAGGAGCACGAGCTATTGGTGCAGCTCCTGGTACAAGATCTATTTGAAATTCAACGGATCGATGTGGGGGTAATCCCGGTAATTCTTTCGGAAATACATCAGGAAATTCTTTTGCAATGGGAACATTATTGATGCTCTTTTCTTCAGTTTGTACTTTCTCGACGTGTGCTAGAATAGCATATCAACCTTTTCTTATTAGTTTTTGTGCCTTCAAATTACTAATAAGATGTAGCTTCGTGTTGCCCTTTTCTCCGTACACCATTAAGGGTTTTCCTTTTTCTCGTATAATGCGAATTGCATTTTTGTAACAAACGATCTCTGCTTTCACTTCTTTCAACCAGTCCATACCGATTATCACATCAAAACTCCCTAACTCTACTGGTATCAAATCAATCTTAAATGTTTCGCTAACCAGTTTAATTTCTCGATTCCGACATATATTATCTGCTGAAATTAATTTACCATTTGCTAATTCGAGTAAAAATTTACTATCCAAAGGCGTCAATGGACAACTTAATTTAGCACAAAAATCTCTACTCATATAGCTTCTATCCGCACCCGAATCAAATAAAACGTAAGCAGATTTATTGTCAATAAGAAACGTACCCGTAACAAGCTCCGAGTCTTCCTGTGCCTCTGCCGCATTAATATTGAAAACTCTTCCGCGGCCTTGTCCATTCGTGTTCTCCTGGTTCGGGCAATTTCTAATAATGTGGCCTGGTTTTCCACATTTATAACAAACTACATTGGCATAACTTGCTCCGACACTACTTGCTCCGCCATTACTCGTTCCGACACCATTTGTTCCTTTCGTTCTATTAACCCCTGGTCCGTAGACCTCACACTTCGCCGCGCTATGACCATTTCTTTTACACTTGTTGTAAAATTTGGTGCAGAACCCCGAGTGATACTTTTCACACCTTTGGCATAGCTGCTTCTGATTGTTGTTGTTGTTGCAGTTATTATTATTGTTGGAATGATTATTGTAGTTGCTGTTGTTGTTGTTGTTATAATTGTTGGGTCGTTTGTTGTAGTTGCGATTGATGTTGCGATTGTTGGAATAATTGTTGCGATTATTGTTGTAATTGCTGTTGTTGTTGTATTAGTGATTCTTATCACCGTTTTCCTCCCACTTTCTTTTGATTTGCTTCACATTGGCCTCTTCAGCAGTCTGTTCTTTAATTCTTTCTTCAATCTGGTTCACTAGTTTGTGAGCCATTCTACATGCCTGTTGTATGGAGGCGGGCTCGTGTGAACTTATATCTTCTTGGATTCTTTTCGGTAATCCTTTCACAAACGCGTCGATCTTCTCTTCCTCATCTTCGAATGCTCCCGGACACAATAGGCACAATTCTGTGAATCGTCTTTCGTACGTGGTAATATCAAATCCTTGGGTTCGTAACCCTATAAGTTCTGTCTTGAGCTTATTGACCTCGGTTCTGGGACGGTACTTCTCGTTCATCAAGTGCTTGAATGCTGACCACGGTAGTGCGTACGCATCGTCTTGTCCCACTTGCTCTAGATAGGTATTCCACCATGTTAACGCAGAACCTGTGAAGGTATGCGTAGCGTACTTCACTTTGTCCTCTTCAGTACACTTACTTATGGCAAACACCGATTCGACCTTCTCGGTCCACCGTTTCAATCCGATCGGTCCTTCGGTTCCATCAAATTCCAAAGGTTTGCAGGCAGTGAATTCTTTGTAGGTGCATCCTACACGATTTCCTGTACTGCTAGATCCAAGGTTATTGTTGGTATGTAGCGCAGCCTGTACTGCGGCTATGTTTGAAGCTAGAAAAGTACGGAATTCCTCTTCATTCATATTCACGGTGTGTCGAGTAGTCGGTGGCATTTCCTTCAAAATAGTCAAATGGAACAAGTTAATCATACAGAATATTAAGAGTAGTTAATAGTATTTCGTAGCATAATATGAACTCATTTATAAAAGCTTTTTCTTCATATTAGCGTTTTATAAGTTTAAATTCGGGTAGTACCTACCCGTTAAGTTCATACTTAGTAGCTAATATACAATTCAACTACTACAATTCTATATGAAAAACTGATTATAATAATATTTCGCGTTCAAACTTTTACACAATATTTTACAAACTTACAATACCGCTTATTTTACATATAGCATGAAATATAGCACACAATAAATTTGATACAAGATGGTTGTGAAGATAATTCTAGCTAGTACATAAGTCGTTCAGCAAAGGCAATAAAGACACGTAATTCATATGTCCAGAAACAAGTCATGCATTCTGGTTTTACTAGGATTACTTCCCATCCTTGGTCTTGTGGAACATAACCGTTATGGCCGTTGATAAGACAGCGTGTTGTAATGTCGTCAAAGGGACGAGGGTTACGTAATGTCTAACAGTCCCATAACAATCTAAAAACCTCATTTCTTACCCCAATTACCGACTCCGTCACTTGTGGGAACGTTTTGTTTAATAGTTGTAGCCCGATGTTCTTGTTCTCACTTTGGTGAGAAGCGAACATTACTAATCCGTAAGCATAACATGCTTCTTTATGTTGCATGTTAGCTGCTTTTTCTAAATCACGAAGTCCAATATTCGGATATATTGAGTCAAAATAATTTCTTAACCCATTGCGTAAAATAGCATTTGGGTTCCCTGCAATATATGCGTCAAAGTAAACACATCGTAACTTATGGATTTCCCAATGTGATATCCCTCATCTTTCGAACGAAAGCCTTTTATAAACCAAGGCATTCTTGGAACGTTCTTCGAATGTCTTACAAACTGATCTCGCCTTAAATAGTTGTGCCGAAGAATTCTGACTGACTCTAGACAAGATTTCATCAATCATGTCTCCGGGTAGGTCTCTTAAAATATTGGGTTGTCTATCCATTTTGTGTTTTTATACTGTAAAATAGACAAGAGTTAGATTCATAAAAAAAATTACGTATTAATACAAACAATTTTTACATATATCATAAATCATAAGCACACTATATTACATATATTACACCACACGAATACAACTATCTTATTCCGACTCGCTTGTTTCTTCTTCTTCGGTTTTGGTTCGTTTTGCCAAGTTTCTAGGGATATATGATGTTCCCCTAATACGAGCCATCGTTTTCCACATTGGTTTAGAAAAACCCGGTGGTTTAGAGGTTCCCGGGTCATTGTTACAACTTAAGGACTTCGGGGGTTGACGATACATATAAAGTTCATCGGGGTTGGAATTAGATTTCTCTATTTTTATGCCCTTTCCCTTATTATTTTCTTTTGCCTTTTTAAATTCAGTTGGGGTAATTTCTATAACATCATCGGAATTCTCGTCGGAATCCGATTCATCAGAGAATTGGTAATCCTCCCAATATTTTGCTTCCTTGGCGGAAACACCATTGACCATAATTAACCTTGGTCGGTTGGTTGAGGATTTTCTTTTACTTAACCGTTTTATTATTTCCCCCACCGGTTCTATTTCTTCATCCGGTTCCGATTCTTCTTCCGGTTCCGATTCTTCTTCCGGTTCCGACTCTTCTTCCGGTTCCTCTTCAGGAACTTGTGAATCAGTCCACGAATCATTCCAATTTACATTTGACTCTTCATTATTATTAGGTGAGTCAATGGGACTTGTTCTAGAGGTAGACATCTATCACATAATATCAAACGCGTTAAGAGATTAATATATCACATAATATTCACATGTTAAAAATATATAGTTTCCAACAAAATTTGTTAAGCAATCATTTTTTAAGTAAACACGGTCGAAGTCCAGACTCACTAATGCATCCTAACAAACTCGATAAGACACACTAATGCAAAATTCTGGTTCTCTAAGACCAACGCTCGGATACCAACTGAAATGTCCCGTTCTTATTGATTAAAAACGTTCCATATTAATTGATTTCGTTGCGAGGTTTTGACCTCTATATGAGACGTTTTTCAAAGACTGCATTCATTTTAAAACAAACCATAACCTTTATTTCATCAATAAAGGTTTAAAAAGCTTTACGTAGATTATCAAATAATGATAATTTAAAATATCCTGTTTACACACGACCATTACATAATGGTTTACAATACAAATATGTTACAACAAAATAAGTTTCTTGAATGCAGTTTTTACACAATATCATACAAGCATGGACTCCAAATCTCGTCCTTATTTAAGTATGCGACAGCGGAAGCTCTTAATAATCACCTGAGAATAAACATGCTTAAAATGTCAACAAAAATGTTGGTGAGTTATAGGTTTAACCTATATATATCAAATCATAATAATAGACCACAAGATTTCATATTTCAATACACATCCCATACATAGAGATAAAAATCATTCATATGGTGAGCACCTGGTAACCGACATTAACAAGATGCATATTTAAGAATATCCCCATCATTCCGGGACACCCTTCGGATACGATATAAATTTCGAAGTACTAAAGCATCCGGTACTTTGGATGGGGTTTGTTAGGCCCAATAGATCTATCTTTAGGATTCACGTCAATTAGGGTGTCTGTTCCCTAATTCTTAGATTACCATACTTAATAAAAAGGGGCATATTCGATTTCGATAATTCAACCATAGAATGTAGTTTCACGTACTTGTGTCTATTTTGTAAATCATTTATAAAACCTGCATGTATTCTCATTCCAAAAATATTAGATTTTAAAAGTGGGACTATAACTCACTTTCACAGATTTTTACTTCGTCGGAAAGTAAGACTTGGCCACTGGTTGATTCACGAACCTATAACAATATATACATATATATCAAAGTATGTTCAAAATATATTTACAACACTTTTAATATATTTTTATGTTTTAAGTTTATTAAGTCAGCTGTCCTCGTTAGTAACCTACAACTAGTTGTCCACAGTTAGATGTACAGAAATAAATCGATAAATATTATCTTGAATCAATCCACGACCCAGTGTATACGTATCTCAGTATTGATCACAACTCAAACTATATATATTTTGGAATCAACCTCAACCCTGTATAGCTAACTCCAACAATCACATATAGAGTGTCTATGGTTGTTCTGAAATATATATAGATGTGTCGACATGATAGGTCGAAACATTGTATACGTGTCTATGGTATCTCAAGATTACATAATATACAATACAAGTTGATTAAGTTATGGTTGGAATAGATTTGTTACCAATTTTCACGTAGCTAAAATGAGAAAAATTATCCAATCTTGTTTTACCCATAAATTCTTCATTTTAAATCCGTTTTGAGTGAATTAAATTGCTATGGTTTCATATTGAACTCTATTTTATGAATCTAAATAGAAAAAGTATAGGTTTATAGTCCGAAAAATAAGTTACAAGTCGTTTTTGTAAAGGTAGTCATTTCAGTCAAAAGAACGACGTCTAGATGACCATTTTAGAAAACATACTTCCACTTTGAGTTTAACCATAATTTTTGGATATAGTTTCATGTTCATAATAAAAATCATTTTCTCAGAATAACAACTTTTAAATCAAAGTTTATCATAGTTTTTAATTAACTAACCCAAAACAGCCCGCGGTGTTACTACGACGGCGTAAATCCGATTTTACGGTGTTTTTGGTGTTTCCAGGTTTTAAATCATTAAGTTAGCATATCATATAGATATAGAACATGTGTTTAGTTGATTTTAAAAGTCAAGTTAGAAGGATTAACTTTTGTTTGCGAACAAGTTTAGAATTAACTAAACTATGTTCTAGTGATTACAAGTTTAAACCTTCGAATAAGATAGCTTTATATGTATGAATCGAATAATTTTATGAACATCATTACTACCTTAAGTTCCTTGGATAAACCTAGTGGAAAAGAGAAAAATGGATCTAGCTTCAACGGATCCTTGGATGGCTCGAAGTTCTTGAAGCAAAATCATGACACGAAAACAAGTTCAAGTAAGATCATCACTTGAAATAAGATTGTTATAGTTATAGAAATTGAACCAAAGTTTGAATATGATTATTACCTTGTATTAGAATGATAACCTACTGTAAGAAACAAAGATTTCTTGAGGTTGGATGATCACCTTACAAGATTGGAAGTGAGCTAGCAAACTTGAAAGTATTCTTGATTTTATGTAACTAGAACTTGTAGAATATATGAAGAACACTTAGAACTTGAAGATAGAACTTAAGAGAGATCAATTAGATGAAGAAAATTGAAGAATGAAAGTGTTTGTAGGTGTTTTTGGTCGTTGGTGTATGGATTAGATATAAAGGATATGTAATTTTGTTTTCATGTAAATAAGTCATGAATGATTACTCATATTTTTGTAATTTTATGAGATATTTCATGCTAGTTGCCAAATGATGGTTCCTACATGTGTTAGGTGACTCACATGGGCGGCTAAGCGCTGATCATTGGAGTGTATATACCAATAGTACATACATCTAAAAGCTGTGTATTGTACGAGTACGAATACGGGTGCATACGAGTAGAATTGTTGATGAAACTGAACGAGGATGTAATTGTAAGCATTTTTGTTAAGTAGAAGTATTTTGATAAGTGTATTAAAGTCTTTCAAAAGTGTATAAATACATATTAAAACACTACATGTATATACATTTTAACTGAGTCGTTAAGTCATCGTTAGTCGTTACATGTAAGTGTTGTTTTGAAACCTTTAGGTTAACGATCTTGTTAAATGTTGTTAACCCAATATTTATAATATCAAATGAGATTTTAAATTATTATATTATCATGATATTATCATGTATGAATATCTCTTAATATGATATATATATACATTAAATGTCTTTACAACGATAATCGTTACATATATGTCTCGTTTAAAAATCATTAAGTTAGTAGTCTTGTTTTTACATATGTAGTTCATTGTTAATATACTTAATGATATGTTTACTTATCATAGTATCATGTTAACTATATATATATCCATATATATGTCATCATATAGTTTTTACAAGTTTTAACGTTCGTGAATCACCGGTCAACTTGGGTGGTCAATTGTCTATATGAAACATATTTCAATTAATCAAGTCTTAACAAGTTTGATTGCTTAACATGTTGGAAACATTTAATCATGTAAATATCAATCTCAATTAATATATATAAACATGAAAAAGTTCGGGTCACTACAGTACCTACCCGTTAAATAAATTTCGTCCCGAAATTTTAAGCTGTTGAAGGTGTTGACGAATCTTCTGGAAATAGATGCGGGTATTTCTTCTTCATCTGATCTTCACGCTCCCAGGTGAACTCGGGTCCTCTACGAACATTCCATCGAACCTTAACAATTGGTATCTTGTTTTGCTTAAGTCTTTTAACCTCACGATCCATTATTTCGACGGGTTCTTCGATGAATTGAAGTTTTTCGGTGATTTGGATTTTATCTAACGGAATAGTGAGATCTTCTTTAGCAAAACATTTCTTCAAATTCGAGACGTGGAAAGTGTTATGTACAGCCGCAAGTTGTTGAGGTAACTCAAGTCGGTAAGCTACTGGTCCGACACGATCAATAATCTTGAATGGTCCAATATACCTTGGATTTAATTTCCCTCGTTTACCAAATCGAACAACGCCTTTCCAAGGTGCAACTTTAAGCATGACCATCTCTCCAATTTCAAATTCTATATCTTTTCTTTTAATGTCAGCGTAGCTCTTTTGTCGACTTTGGGCGGTTTTCAACCGTTGTTGAATTTGGATGATCTTCTCGGTAGTTTCTTGTATAATCTCCTGAACCGTAATCTGTCTATCCCCCACTTCACTCCAACAAATTGGAGACCTGCACTTTCTACCGTAAAGTGCTTCAAACGGCGCCATCTCAATGCTTGAATGGTAGCTGTTGTTGTAGGAAAATTCTGCTAACGGTAGATGTCGATCCCAACTGTTTCCGAAATCAATAACATATGCTCGTAGCATGTCTTCAAGCGTTTGTATCGTCCTTTCGCTCTGCCCATCAGTTTGTGGATGATAGGCAGTACTCATGTCTAGACGAGTTCCTAATGCTTGCTGTAATGTCTGCCAGAATCTTGAAATAAATTTGCCATCCCTATCAGAGATAATAGAGATTGGTATTCCATGTCTGGAGACGACTTCCTTCAAATACAGTCGTGCTAACTTCTCCATCTTGTCATCTTCTCTTATTGGCAGGAAGTGTGCTGATTTGGTGAGACGATCAACTATTACCCAAATAGTATCAAAACCACTTGCAGTCCTTGGCAATTTTGTGATGAAATCCATGGTAATGTTTTCCCATTTCCATTCCGGGATTTTGGGTTGTTGAAGTAGACCTGATGGTTTCTGATGCTCAGCTTTGACCTTAGAACACGTCAAACATTCTCCTACGTATTTAGCAACATCGGCTTTCATACCCGGCCACCAAAAATGTTTCTTGAGATCCTTGTACATCTTCCCCATTCCAGGATGTATTGAGTATCTGGTTTTATGAGCTTCTCTAAGTACCATTTCTCTCATATCTCCAAATTTTGGTACCCAAATCATTTCAGCCCTATACCGGGTTCCGTCTTCCTGAATATTAAGATGCTTCTCCGATCCTTTGGGTATTTCATCCTTTAAATTTCCCTCTTTTAAAACTCCTTGTTGCGCCTCCTTTATTTGAGTAGTAAGGTTATTATGAATCATTATATTCATAGATTTTACTCGAATGGGTTCTCTGTCCTTCCTGCTCAAGGCATCGGCTACCACATTTGCCTTCCCCGGGTGGTAACGAATCTCAAAGTCGTAATCATTTAACAATTCAATCCACCTACGCTGCCTCATATTCAGTTGTTTCTGATTAAATATGTGTTGAAGACTTTTGTGGTCGGTATATATAATACTTTTGACCCCATATAAGTAGTGCCTCCAAGTCTTTAATGCAAAAACAACCGCGCCTAATTCCAAATCATGCGTCATATAATTTTGTTCGTGAATCTTCAATTGTCTAGAACTATAAGCAATCACCTTCGTTCGTTGAATTAATACACAACCGAGACCTTGCTTTGATGCGTCACAATAAATCAAAAAATCATCATTCCCTTCAAGCAAAGATAATATAGGTGCCGTAGTTAGCTTTTTCTTCAATAACTGAAACGCTTTCTCTTGTTCATCATTCCATTCAAATTTCTTCCCTTTATGCGTTAATGCAGTCAAGGGTTTTGCTATTCTTCAAAAGTCTTGGATGAACCTTCTGTAGTAACCAGCTAGTCCTAAAAACTGGCGTATGTGTTTCGGAGTTTTTGGGGTTTCCCACTTTTCAACAGTTTCTATCTTTGCCGGATCCACCTTAATACCTTCTTTGTTCACTATGTGACCGAGGAATTGAACTTCTTCCAACTAAAATGCACACTTTGAAAACTTAGCGTACAATTCTTCCTTCCTCAATACTTCTAACACCTTTCTCAAATGTTCACCGTGTTCTTGGTCATTCTTTGAGAAAATAAGTATGTCATCAATGAAAACAATGACAAACTTGTCAAGGTATGGTCCACACACTCGGTTCATAAGGTCCATGAACATAGGTGGTGCATTAGTTAAACCAAACGGCATGACCATAAACTCGTAATGACCGTAACGTGTTCTGAAAGCAGTCTTTGGAATATCATCTTCTTTCACCCGCATTTGATGATACCCGGAACGTAAGTCAATCTTTGAATAAACAGACGAGCCTTGTAGTTGATCAAATAAGTCGTCGATTCTCGGTAGTGGGTAGCGGTTCTTGATGGTAAGTTTGTTCAACTCTCGGTAGTTGATACACAACCTGAATGTACCATCTTTATTCTTGACAAACAAAACAGGAGCTCCCCACGGTGATGTGCTTGGTCTAATGAAACCACACTCTAAAAGTTCTTGTAATTGGCTTTGCAGTTCTTTCATCTCGCTGGGTGCGAGTCTGTAAGGAGCACGAGTTATTGGTGCAGCTCCTGGTACAAGATCTATTTGAAATTCAACGGATCGATGTGGGGGTAATCCCGGTAATTCTTTCGGAAATACATCGGGAAATTCTTTTGCAATGGGAACATTATTGATGCTCTTTTCTTCAGTTTGTACTTTCTCGACGTGTGCTAGAACAGCATAGCAACCTTTTCTTATTAGTTTTTGTGCCTTCAAATTACTAATAAGATGTAGCTTCGTGTTGCCCTTTTCTCCGTACACCATTAAGGGTTTTCCTTTTTCTCGTATAATGCAAATTGCATTTTTGTAACAAATGATCTCTGCTTTCACTTCTTTCAACCAGTCCATACCGATCACCCCATCTCTGAGTGTTCATCTGCTCAAACTTCCCGCTAGTTGCTAGAGATCAGAGAACACCAAAAACCACCATCTAACACCCATGTTTCTATATTTCTTTTCTTCTTTTTCTTTCTTCTGACGTGCACAGCTATCATCACCTTAAAACTTCCACCACCTTCTTTGTTAATACACTACCAAGATTACCACTAAAACCATTTAACCTCTATCTCCATGGTCACCATCGTCCAACCATATCAACTACCTTCCACCATTCTCAAACCCGTCACCACAAATCATTATACTCCTGCTGTGAACTCCTGTTTTCATGATTTATATCCAGCCGAGAGATTTCTAGTGCTATGCTATTTCTATAATCAAACATCACGAAACCCACAAACTCAATGCTAGTCGCTATTCGTTTACTATAAGCCCTATAATTAAAACTCAAAACCACCGCCACCATGAACACTGCCATCGATATCATGTATCTATTTCAACTTCTGTTTACAAACCCAAAAACACCCTTCGGTTAGCCACCATCACCAGTTACACGACCAATATAATCTTTCACCGTCTATGACACGTGTATCTCCCTCTCCTCTTCATCATCGAAACCCTTCACCACCACCTTTGTCTCCTCTTTTCTCGATTAATCATCAAACCCATTTAATTTTTTTTTTTCTGTTTTACTCGAACTGAAACCTCCACCATCACAGAACGACAACCCTAAAAAAACACAGGTACAATCAACACGCCATCCTTTCTTGCTCCTTTATTTGTGAACTCAATAAACCTACTCATTTCTGCTTTGCTTCTGTCTTACAGCCAAAGCCACCATCGAATCACTAACCAGCGAGTATTTATTTTCTTTTCTTAATGGGTGGCCGACAAGTGATGAAGTTTCATCATTTAAATTCTATTAAAACTCAAATGTTATTGTCTTCTTTTGCCAAGCAACTAGTGTGATGAGAGCACAAATCCACCGAACCCTTTTTGTTTTTTTTGTTTTTTGTTTTTTTACTTTGGAGCTGACAACCTAATTACTTAGTGGAATGACATGCTGGATTCCATGATTCAATACCAGCAAACTAATCAAATACATATGTCTTAAATTCGTACTTCAACTAGGCCTTTTAAACTTATTCTTGATTGGGCCGTAACTTAGTTTTTCTGTTGGGCTTCGATTTGCTGTTGGGCCAGGATGAAATTGGGCCGTTGTTGTTGTTTTCCCTTTCTGACTGCTCGAAAGAAATGGTTGCTGTTGCAGCTGTACCAGCAACGTACCATATCGAGCATTGAAATGAAAGTTGTTGAGGCGATTCCGTGATGAGAGTGAGTCACGATTTTGATAATGGTGATTCGAAATCGATAATGATGATCAAATATGATGTTAACCGAACGATGAAGATAGATGAGGATGATAATTATACGATGATTAGGAAATTATATGATCATGAATTTATGGGATTAAGGTTAAGGATGATAATTGTTTAAGTTGAAGTAGATGATAATGTTAAAATGAAGAGGAAAAGGGAAATTTATATAAAAGAATATAAATTCCATATTAAGACATGAATGTAAGGGTGGAGGAGTGGTTGGGCGTGTTTGGTTTAAATGAGAGGTCTTGGGTTCGAGCCTAGGCTTGGTCAATTTATTATTTTGAAAGCTCATTTAACCATTTAAAAGGTAGTCTTATTTATTATTATTATTATTATTATTATTATTATTATTATTATTATTATTATTATTATTATTATTATTATTATTATTATTATTATTATTATTATTATTATTATTATTATTATTATTATTATTATTATTATTATTATTACTATTACTATTATTATTATTATTATTATTATTATTATCACAATAAAAGTTAATTATATAAGAATATACCTAATAAAACTATATTTTATAAATTAGTTATTTAAAAGTTTACAAAAGAAGTATATTTAAGTTAACAATGAAACACATGAATTACTAAAATAACAGTTATGTTAATAATAATACATAAATTTATTCGATTACAATTATATGTGTTAATATATATATATATATATATATAAATGATATAGGTTCGTGAATCCGAGACCAACCCTATATTTGTTCAATGACGTCATATGTATTTTTACTACAAAATACAGTATGGTGAGTTTCATTTGCTCCCTTTTTAATTGCTTATGCAATATATATTTTTGGGCTGAGAATACATGCACTGTTTTATAAATGTTTTACGAAATAGGCACAATTACAAAAATAAATTCTATGTGGGTTTAAACCAGAAATATACCCTTAGCTTGGTAACATTAAACTACTTGTCTATGTACGGTAGGCGCGAATCCTAAAGATAGATCTATTGGGCCTGACAAACCCCATCCTGACTATAGGATGCTTTAGTACTTCGAGGTTATTTTAAACACACCTGAGCTGGTGTACTTCAGAGGGTAAAACATGAACGTTAAGGCTTGTTACCGGGTGCCTACAACTTATAGAATACTTTTATACACTTGCGAGTGTACATATATTTATAAACGGAAATCTTGTGTTCTATTAATATATTGAAATGATTATTATGATAAACCTATGAACTCACCAACCTTTAGGTTGACACTTTTAAGCATGTTTATTCTCAGGTACGAATTAAGTCTTCCGCTATGCATTAGCTCATTTTAAGGATATTACTTGAAGTCGATCATCGCAATGGGACCAAATGTTGATGACTACGTCCAGTGGATAAGCCGGGTCTTCACAGTTGGTATCAGAGCGTTGGTCCTAGCGAACCAGGTCTTGCATTAGTGTAACTGATAGTTGTTAGGATGCATTAGCGAGTCTGGACTTCGACCTTAGCTGCATATTATACGTATTGTTTACCATTCCTAGTAGAAAATTACCTGCTTATCATTCCTAAGTCTAGACACAACTTCCTGCACTTATTTGATAGATAGTGTACAGATAAATTCATATCTTAGCGTATCTATTACTGTAGACTTTATTTGTCACGTTTCATTAAATCCCTTCATAATCTACGGAATCTTCTGTATTATACATAGATATTCTATGTAATTAGAATATCATCCGATATCCGAAATTCATTTCATACCAAAAACTCTTTATCTAACCGAGCAAAATGGAACTCACCACTAGTTCAAGCTCCTAGGATTTTGATATGGAGCCCCACTCAAGCTCCGAAAGCAGTGTAACCGGAATGGATCAACCAGTTAGTCATCACCAATTCATCTGATATGTTCGTAGTTGACTTAATCAATAGAGACGAGAAGAAGGCGATCCTTTCCTTCCACCGACCGAATTCACCCTCGGCGAAGAACCTGAAGCACTTACCGATGAACCTATCTGAAACACCATTTTTAGCCTCATCTCCAGGGTAGCTTGTCACGATTATCTTCTATCTAAAATTCTAAACCTTATTCATCCGCTCGTTCCGATCGACAACCATCCCGGAAAAATAGAAGAAGTCAATGAACTTCGAGCTCGAGTAATCAAATTGGAGAATATGGTGCAAAACCTACCAGCTTCAGCAACATCAACACCAGTACCACCAACAACCCAAGTTTCAACATCACATGCCTCAACATCTCATTCTGTACCTCGAGCCTAATCATCGTTCTACGTATCGTTCTATCTACTTTATCTTCGTTCTACATATCGTTCTACATCGATTAACTTCGTTCGACATGACGATTATGTAATCTCCAATGTTTTAGAGATCATATAATCTAGTACTAACGATAAATCAAATGAGTTTAATATCTTGTTGACTCATTAAATCCATGATTACATCTGAAGAAAATACATATGTATGTATATTTTCATAAAGATTGTAATTAAAATTCTTTTGTACAAACTGTTAATGGTGAAAATATTTTAACGGGTAGGTAATACCCGAGGAATATTTAGATTTCACATTAATCAGTTACACGGTACATTCTTCGACTCTGATTCAACAGTCAGTCACTATCCTACTTGTATCCATACATATACGTATCCGTTCACCAAAGAATAACTATTTCCATTCAAATTCAATTTCATATTTGGGATTTTGACCTATCAGAATCCAATAAGTGGCATAATGAAGAAAACATTGGACAAAATAAAATTTGTTAGAAAAAAACGAATTAACTAATTGAATTTGTTAAGAATCCACGCTGACAAAATCCTAGCTAACTGTTCCCAGCTAACTGTTAATTCCGTATTACATTTTATTTATCGCAATTTAATTTATCATTATTTAATTTCTGTATTTATTTTACGCACTTTAAATAACGGGACACGTATACAAGGTTTCGACATATCATATTGACCCATCTATATATCTATCTTGGAACAACCATAGACACTCTATATGCAAATGACGGAGTTAGCTATACAGGGTTGAGGTTGATTCCAAAATATATATATAGTTTGAGTAGTGATCAATACTGAGATCGGTACACGGGTCACGATACGTATTAATTAATTCGAATGTTATAAATTAAACTGTATATGAACTATTGGACTACTAACTTTGAACAATTAAAATGAATTAAAATATTGATTATAATATATGAAACTAAATAATTCTTCAAGTTTGTCACTTGATTTTATCTTAAACCTCATTTGTATCTTGATAATTTCAATCTAAGTCCAAACCTTTCATGATTCTTGAAGACACCTCAACCGAGAGGATGAACCAACCGTACTTCATCTACGAAAGAAAAGATTGATGCATGTAGTTATGCACCTGAAAAACTCTCGGAAACTGAGTAATCGTTTAACACATAACTGTGCTAATTCTTTTAGTGTTATTATTACCCAAAATAATTTAGTAATCCCTTTCAAAGTGGCAAATTTAGTCACAGCTCCAGCAAGTCAATTTTGACCTTTTGTCTGAAATTATATACCTCTTCGTGCTATATGTATTCCATTATATTGGAAACTTCTGTAAAATCTAAGTACAAATTATGAATGAATTGTGAAAAAGTGTTGGAAACTGAAGCATGGGTGTAACATCCTGCCTTTTTCCATTTACTTTTCTGTTATACTAATTTAAACTCCGTTATATGTTTATAACATCTCCCGTTAATACGCGTTTTAAAATATTCCGTTTAGGTATTTTCCGCACTCGACTACAAACTCGAGGGACTAAAATTGACACGGGGCAAACTAGTTGACTAGGTCACCTAGTCCACCCCAATCACCACCATTCAACCATCTCCATCTCTCTCTCTTTCTCTCTAGCAAGAACACACACACAAACCCATTCCATTCATTCATCATCTAAATTCAATCTTGGAAGCTCACAACAAATCCGACTACATATTCTTAATCCCCTCGTCATTCTCTACGATTTGATACTAACTTCATCGATTTTGGGTAACATTTCTAAAACTCTAGATTTCTCAAATTCGTGTTTTTGACTTGATATGTTGTTAGTTAGTGTCTATGGCTCGTGTATAACATGAATATATGATTTGTATGCTCGATCTTGATGTTTTGGTGTAACTAGCTTGAAAATGAAAAGTGTATGCTTAATCTTTGATTTTGGATGATGAAATGTGTTTAGATGTTAATGTTTGTGTGTTCAAAGTGTTAGTTACTTCAATAGCTTCGTTTTGGTGTGTTGATTGACATGAAAACCTTACATTAACATGATTAGTGATTTTGAGGTTTGGTTAGGGTTTGACAACTCTTAAAACGAACTTTTGATGCGTTGAATGCTTATTAATGTTATTGATAAGTGTTTAGTTGTATTACACGTTTCATTACCTTCAAAACGGCATATCATATGTATAAATTGGATTCCCGAAACTTAAATTGCAATTGATGAACTTGAAACTTGAAAATAAACCTTTATTGGTCACTTGACGGGATTTGGTTATTGTATATGATGTTTTTGCTTGATGAAAAGTGCTTAGTTGCGTTCCTTGTCGAAAGAGCTTTCCGGTGATATAAGATACATGTTCTAATTGTTTGCGGATCATAAATTGTGATTGTTTGAAGTTTGGGTCGTGCACTTGTGTTTTTCTGCAAACAGGACCTGAATGCCCATTGGGACGCCGTCCTGATTTTTGGGACGCCATCCCACTCTTCAATTTGGGACGCCGTCCTGATTTTGGGACGCCGTCCCACTCTTCATATTGGGACACCGTCCTGATTTTGGGACACCGTCCTGATATACTAAAACTGGCTGTTTGTTTTGGTCATTTGACATAAAAATGTTTGCTATGCTACGGACCTCCGATTAACATGAAACTTGGCCAACATGCTCATATATGATTATATAACTTAGAAAAATTGTCAGATACCCAACCCGACCCCGTTGACTTTGACCCGACCAAGTTGACTTTTAATCAAACTTAACCAAATATTTGTGCAATCGTTCTAACATGTTTTTATACTTGTACCTTGCATGAAACATGACAATTTGATTCACATGCTATTATAATCGAGTCTTAACGAGCCATAGGACTAATTGAACATCTTTGACCTATCGTGTTTACCGTTATTGATACAACCTATTGTTTAGGTCAAGACTAGCATTGTTCTTTGCACACGTTTACTTGTTGAAGTACTTTACTACTCGTGCACTCAAGGTGAGATCATAGTCCCACTTTTACTCTTTTTAAACCTACATTTGGGATGAGAAATCATAAACATTTCTTTACTAAGTGAACACAAGTACAGGAAAACAAACATTCTACATACGAGTTTAGAACAAAATCCTCAATTCGATTATCATTAGTTACACTTGCCGGGTGTAAGCGAGAAATTATGTTGTATGGATCCACATGGGTTTGACAAACCCTCATTCAAACGGTTCGCTACCGTTTACGAATGAAATATATTTTCGAGAAACAGTGTATGTTCTAGCACTAAGTGATGGGGTTCAATGGAAGGAAATGTTAAGCATTGATAATTGGGTGCTCGTGAAACAAACTTTTGGAATGTATTACTTTTAATTCATTGATGCAAATCTTGTGGTTCACTTGTACTTACTTCCTTAAACCTATGATTTCACCAACGTTTTCGTTGACAGATTTCTATGTTTTTCTCAGGTCCTTGAACGATACATGATACATGCTTCCGCTCATTATTTTGATACTTGCATTGGATGTCGAGCATATATGCATACATGGAGCGTCTTTTGACTACTTTTAAATTGTGTCGCATAAGTTTCATTTGTACTTAAAACTTTGTATCGTAACTTATGGTGGAACTACTCTCGTAAACTTTGAACAATATTTACATTTGAAATGAATGCGACATATCTTTTGGTCAAACGTTGTTTTAAAGACTTATGACCACGTAACGGGACCTAAGTAGACGGCGCCTGTAGTGACCCGAACTTTTCCATGTTTATATAAATTAATTAAGATTGATATTTACATGATTAAATGTTTCCAACATGTTAAGCAATCAAACTTGTTAAGACTTGATTAATTGAAATATGTTTCATATAGACAATTGACCACCCAAGTTGACCGGTGATTCACGAACGTTAAAACTTATAAAAACTATACGATGACATATATATGGTTATATATATAGTTAACATGTTTTTATTATAAGTATGTATCTCATTAGGTATTTTAACAATGAGTTATATACATAAAAATGAGACTATTAATTTAAGAAACTCGAAAACGATATATATAACGATTATCGTTATAACAACGTCTTACTAGGTACATATGAATCATATTAAGATATTGATACACTTGGTTAATTATGTTAAATGATAAGTAAATATATTATTAAGTGTATTAACAATGAAATACATATGTAAAAATAAGGCTACTAACTTAATGATTTCGAAACGAGACATATATGTAACGATTATCGTTGTAACGACATTTAACTGTATATACATCATACTAAGATATATTATATATTATATATCATAATATCATGATAATATAATAATTTAACATCTCATTTGTTATAATAAACAATGGGTTAACAACATTCAACAAGATCGTTAACCTAAAGGTTTCAAAACAACATTTACATGTGACGACTAACGATGACTTAACGACTCAGTTAAAATGTATATACATGTAGTGTTTTAATATGTATTCATACACTTTTGAAAGACTTCAAGACACTTATCAAAATACTTCTACTTAACAAAAATGCTTACAATTACATCCTCGTTCAGTTTCATCAACAATTCTACTCGTATGCACCCGTATTCGTACTCGTACAATACACAGCTTTTAGATGTATGTACTATTGGTATATACACTCCAATGATCAGCTCTTAGCAGCTCATGTGAGTCACCTAACAGATGTGGGAACCATCATTTGGCAACTAGCATGAAATATCTCATAAAATTACAAAAATATGAGTAATCATTCATGACTTATTTACATGAAAACAAAATTACATATCCTTTATATCTAATCCATACACCAACGACCAAAAACACCTACAAACACTTTCATTCTTCAATTTTCTTCATCTAATTAATCTCTCTCAAGTTCTATCTTCAAGTTCTAAGTGTTCTTCATAAATTTCAAAAGTTCTAGTTTCATAAAATCAAGAATACTTTCAAGTTTGCTAGCTCACTTCCAATCTTGTAAGGTGATCATCCAACCTCAAGAAATCTTTGTTTCTTACAGTAGGTTATCATTCTAATACAAGGTAATAATCATATTCAAACTTTGGTTCAATTTCTATAACTATAACAATCTTATTTCAAGTGATGATCTTACTTGAACTTGTTTTCGTGTCATGATTCTGCTTCAAGAACTTCGAGCCATCCAAGGATCCGTTGAAGCTAGATCCATTTTTCTCTTTTCCAGTAGGTTTATCCAAGGAACTTAAGGTAGTAATGATGTTCATAACATCATTCGATTCATACATATAAAGCTATCTTATTCGAAGGTTTAAACTTGTAATCACTAGAACATAGTTTAGTTAATTCTAAACTTGTTCGCAAACAAAAGTTAATCCTTCTAACTTGACTTTTAAAATCAACTAAACACATGTTCTATATCTATATGATATGCTAACTTAATGATTTAAAACCTGGAAACACGAAAAACACCGTAAAACCGGATTTACGCCGTCGTAGTAACACCGCGGGCTGTTTTGGGTTAGTTAATTAAAAACTATGATAAACTTTGATTTAAAAGTTTCTATTCTGAGAAAATGATTTTTATTATGAACATGAAACTATATCCAAAAATTATGGTTAAACTCAAAGTGGAAGTATGTTTTCTAAAATGGTCATCTAGACGTCGTTCTTTCGACTGAAATGACTACCTTTACAAAAACGACTTGTAACTTATTTTTCCGACTATAAACCTATACATTTTCTGTTTAGATTCATAAAATAGAGTTCAATATGAAACCATAGCAATTTGATTCACTCAAAACGGATTTAAAATGAAGGAGTTATGGGTAAAACAAGATTGGATAATTTTTCTCATTTTAGCTACGTGAAAATTGGTAACAAATCTATTCCAACCAAAACTTAATCAACTTGTATTGTATATTATGTAATCTTGAGATACCATAGACATGTATACAATGTTTCGACCTATCATGTCGACACATCTATATATATTTCGGAACAACCATAGACACTCTATATGTGAATGTTGGAGTTAGCTATACAGGGTTGAGGTTGATTCCAAAATATATATAGTTTGAGTTGTGATCAATACTGAGATACGTATACACTGGGTCGTGGATTGATTCAAGATAATATTTATCTATTTATTTCTGTACATCTACCTGTGGACAACTAGTTGTAGGTTACTAACGAGGACAGCTGACTTAATAAACTTAAAACATCAAAATATATTAAAAGTGTTGTAAATATATTTTGAACATACTTTGATATATATGTATATATTGTTATAGGTTCGTGAATCAACCAGTGGCCAAGTCTTACTTTCCGACGAAGTAAAAATCTGTGAAAGTGAGTTATAGTCCCACTTTTAAAATCTAATATTTTTGGGATGAGAATACATGCAGGTTTTATAAATGATTTACAAAATAGACACAAGTACGTGAAACTACATTCTATGGTTGAATTATCAAAATCGAATATGCCCTTTTTTATTAAAGTCTGGTAATCTAAGAATTAGGGAACAGACACCCTAATTGACGCGAATCCTAAAGATAGATCTATTGGGCCTAACAAACCCCATCCAAAGTATCGGATGCTTTAGTACTTCGATATTTATATCATATCCGAAGGGTGTCCCGGAATGATGGGGATATTCTTATATATGCATCTTGTTAATGTCGGTTACCAGGTGTTCACCATATGAATGATTTTTATCTCTATGTATGGGATGTGTATTGAAATATGAAATCTTGTGGTCTATTATTATGATTTGATATATATAGGTTAAACCTATAACTCACCAACATTTTTGTTGACGTTTTAAGCATGTTTATTCTCAGGTGATTATTAAGAGCTTCCGCTGTCACATACTTAAATAAGGACGAGATTTGGAGTCCATGCTTGTATGATATTGTGTAAAAACTGCATTCAAGAAACTTATTTTGTTGTAACATATTTGTATTGTAAACCATTATGTAATGGTCGTGTCTAAACAAGATATTTTAGATTATCATTATTTGATAATCTACGTAAAGCTTTTTAAAACCTTTATCTATGAAATAAAGGTTATGGTTTGTTTTAAAAATGAATGCAGTCTTTGAAAAATGTCTCATATAGAGGTCAAAACCTCGCAACGAAATCAATTAATATGGAACGTTTTTAATCAATAAGAACGGGACATTTCAGCGCCGTCAAACATGATTTGGTCGGGTCGCTACAGATGGTATCAGAGCGTTGGTTGTAGGGATTTAGAGTTCATTGGTGTCGACCCCGAGTCATAGGGTACATTGGTGAGTCTAGACTACAACCGGCATATAGACTTGAAGTAGGAATTACTTGACTACTTGTGCATTTATACTCGAACGCTTTTACTCATATCTACTCTTAGTTCATCTTAATCTCACGTTGTTTAATTTGATTGACACGCCACCTTGACTATATGAAATGATGTCGAATGCACATATGAATCAGGGTAATATAATTTCCGGGATTATATTACGGTGACTCATATGAACGTTCCGACATTATGACATAAAGAATTTAAGGCGAGTCGAGGAAAAACTTTTCTTTATCTTTATTCTATATCACGGTTAGTATTATTGAGAATACTAATCAATGATATTCTTGTGTCTTGAAGGAACAATGGCTCCTCGTCGTGTACGCCGCAATGAAACTCCCGAACAAGCTCTCGAACGGATGATAGCTACCGCCGTAGATGCGGCCATGGCCGGTCACTCATCCAACAACAATAATAATAACAACCACAACAACAACAACAACAACAATGGAGCCGGTAACTCAAACGAAGGATGCTCCTATAAAGCTTTCATGGGGTGCAAACCTCACACTTTTGATGGAACCGGGGGACCGGTCGTGCTCACCCGATGGTTTGAGCAAACAGAAGCCGTCTTTAGCATAAGCGGTTGTCGGGACCAAGACAAGGTCAAATACTCCACTCACACCTTCGCCGGTGTCGCTCTTACATGGTGGAATACTTATGTACAATCGGTGGGTACCGATGAAGCTCACGCCCTCTCTTGGGCCGACTTGAGGGAAAAGATGATTGTCGAATATTTCCCTCGTGAAGAAACCCGAAGGCTCGAACAAGAGCTAAGAACTTTAAAGGCGATCGGAAATGATCTCAAGGCTTATAATCAACGATTTTCTGAACTAGCCTTGATGTGCCCAAATCTTGTGAACCCCGAAGCTTTAAGGGTTGAACTTTACATGGATGGTCTTCCAAAGAGCATCAAACACGGAGTAATGTCATCCAAACCCCCTAATCATCAAGAAGCTTTGAACATGGCCCGCAAATTGATAGAGACAGTGGACGAAATCGTAGTACCAGCACCTAAAGCCGAGGACAAGTCGGGTAACAACAAAAGAAAATGGGAAGCTCCCCAATCAAGCAACAACAACTTTGCCAAGAAATCTTTCACCTCCGACGGCAAGAAGGGTTATGCCGGAATTCTACCTCTTTGCAACAAATGCAACAAACATCACTTTGGCGAATGTAGTAAGCTAATTTACCATCGGTGCCAAGGAAGTGGTCATAGGGCCAACGATTGTAAAAGTGCCACTCCCGTCGCTCGAAAGTGGCCCAATGCACCAAAGACGGGCACTTGTTACGAATGTGGCCAAACGGGCCATTATAGAAATGCATGCCCGAAGAGGAAAGATAAACCCAATACGCGCGGCCGAGCTTTCAACATCAACACCGAGGAAGCCCGGGATGACACTGAACTAGTCACGGGTACGTTTCTTCTCAACAATTCTTATGTCTCTTGCTTATTCGATTCGGGTGCCGATAAATGCTTTGTATCCAAGACTTTGACTCATTCTTTTAGCACTCCACCCCTTCCATTAGATACCACTTATACCATTTAAATGGCTAATGGGAAACTATTAAGTGCCGACACATATTACCGGGGGTGTACGTTAAACATTTTGGGTAAGGAATTTGAAATTGACTTGATACCCATGGAACTAGGAAGTTTTGATGTAATAATCGGTATGAATTGGTTAGTCAAAACGAAATCTCACATCCTTTGTGATCTTAACGCAATCCGAATTCCTATCGAGAATGGTGAACCTTTGATTGTTTATGGCGATAAGAGTTGCACCAGACTCAACCTCGTTTCGTGCCTTAAAGTTAGAAAACTACTCCGTAAGGGTTGTTTTGCGATCCTTGCCCACGTTAAGAAAGTCGAGTCCGATGAGAAGCATGTCGATGATGTGCAAATTGTTAGTGGCTTTTCCGATGTATTTCCCGACGAATTGCCGGGTCTTCCACCTCATCGACCGGTTGAATTCCAAATCGATCTTATTCTGGGAGCCGCACCCGTAGCACGTGCACCGTATAGACTTGCTCCATCCGAAATGCAAGAATTGCAAAGTCAAATCCAAGAACTACTTGATCGTGGTTTTATCCAACCTAGCCATTCACCATGGGGC
The DNA here is from genome assembly GCF_046630445.1 of Rutidosis leptorrhynchoides. NCBI lineage: Eukaryota > Viridiplantae > Streptophyta > Magnoliopsida > Asterales > Asteraceae > Rutidosis > Rutidosis leptorrhynchoides. The sequence goes on from NC_092340.1 coordinate 201,413,978, forward strand.
GCTCCGATTTTGTTTGTTAAAAAGAAAGACGGATCCCTACGAATGTGCATTGATTATCGTGAATTAAATAAATTGACGGTTAAGAACCGATATCCTCTTCCTCGCATCGATGACCTCTTTGATCAACTACAAGGGTCTTGTGTATATTCGAAAATTGATCTCCGCTCGGGTTATCATCAATTGAGGGTTAAGGGGGAAGATGTCTCCAAAACCGCTTTCCGAACTCGTTATGGTAGTTATGAATTCCTTGTCATGCCATTTGGTCTCACTAACGCACCGGCGGTGTTCATGGATCTTATGAACCGCGTGTGCAAATCGTATCTCGATAAATTCGTTATTGTGTTCATCGATGACATATTGATCTATTCTAAAAATGAAGAAGAACACGAACAACATCTCCGACTTGTGCTTGAACTCTTGAGACAAGAACGACTTTATGCCAAATTCTCCAAGTGTGAATTTTGGTTAAAGGAAGTTCAATTTCTTGGTCATGTTGTAAGTGATCAAGGTATTAAAGTCGATCCCACGAAAATCGAAGCCATTAGTAAATGGGAGACTCCTACTACTCCTACTCACATTCGTCAATTCTTGGGTCTCGCCGGGTACTATCGTAGATTCATCGAAAATTTCTCTTTGGTTGCACGTCCTCTAACCGCATTGACTCACAAGGGAAAGAAATTCATTTGGGCGACCGAACATGAATCCGCATTCCAAATCTTGAAAACGAAGCTAACCATCGCTCCTATCTTGTCACTTCCCGAAGGCAATGATGACTTTGTTGTATATTGCGATGCCTCGAAACATGGTTTTGGGTGTGTATTGATGCAACGAACGAAAGTCATTGCTTATGCTTCTCGACAACTCAAAATTCATGAACGAAACTATACGACACATGATCTCGAACTCGGAGCCGTTGTCTTTGCACTTAAAATGTGGAGACACTATCTTTATGGAACCAAGAGTACTATCTTCACCGATCACAAAAGCCTTCAACATATCTTCGATCAAAAGCAACTAAACATGAGACAACGATGGTGGATTGAAACTTTGAACGATTACGATTGCGAGCTTCGTTACCATCCCGGGAAGGCAAACGTAGTAGCCGATGCCTTAAGTCGAAAAGAAAGAGCGGTGCCTCTTCGTGTCCGAGCTTTAAACATCACCATTCACACCAACCTTAATAGCCAAATTCGGGTAGCCCAAGATGAGGCTCTCAAGGATGAAAACCTTTCACACGAGCTCTTAAACATTCTCGTCTCTCGATTCGAAATTAGGGAGACCGGACTCCAATATTACGCCGGAAGGATTTGGGTGCCTAGTCATGGGGACCTACGAAGCCTTATTTTAGATGAAGCCCATAAGTCACGATACTCGATTCACCCCGGTGCCAATAAGATGTACCACGACCTTAAACAACTATATTGGTGGCCGAACATCAAAAGGGACGTAGCTACTTATGTTTCCAAGTGTTTGACATGTTCCAAAGTCAAAGCCGAACACCAAAGACCGTCCGGATTACTTCAACAACCCGAGATCCCGCAATGGAAGTGGGAAAGGATAACGATGGATTTTATCACCAAGCTACCAAAAACGACGGGCGGTTATGATACCATTTGGGTTATTGTTGACCGTCTCACCAAATCCGCACACTTCCTTGCCATGAAAGAAACGGACAAAATGGAGAAACTTGCACAACTTTACATTAAGGAGATCGTAGCCCGACACGGTGTACCTTTATCGATTATCTCCGACCGAGATGGCCGTTTCGTTTCTAGATTTTGGCGTACATTGCAAGAAGCGTTGGGGACGCTTTTAGACATGAGCACCGCATATCATCCTCAAACAGATGGACAAAGCGAACGTACAATTCAAACCTTAGAGGACATGTTACGAGCTTGCGTGGTTGATTTCGGAAAAGCTTGGGACAAGCACTTACCTCTCGCCGAATTCTCCTACAACAATAGTTATCACGCGAGTATTAACGCCGCACCATTCGAAGCATTATATGGCCGAAAATGTCGTTCTCCTCTTTGTTGGGCCGAGGTAGGCGACGTGCAAATCACCGGACCCGAACTCATTCACGAAACCACCGAGAAAATCGTTCAAATCCAAGATAGGCTTAGGACGGCCCGAAGTCGTCAAAAGAGTTATACCGACAAACGACGCAACGACCTCGAATTTCAAATCGGTGATCGGGTAATGTTAAAAGTCGCACCTTGGAAAGGTGTAATCCGTTTCGGGAAACGCGGGAAGCTAAATCCGCGGTATATTGGTCCTTTCAAAATTTTGGAGCGTGTTGGAACCGTTCCTTATCGTTTAGATCTTCCGCCTCAACTGAGTTCCGTTCATCCTACCTTCCATGTATCTAACTTGAAAAAGTGTCTTGCCGAACCCGATATCGTCATCCCTCTCGAGGAACTTACTATTGATGACAAACTTCATTTTGTGGAGGAACCGGTTGAAATTGTGGACACCTCCGTCAAGACATTGAAACAAAGTCGAATCTCGATTGTTAAAGTCCGTTGGAATGCCAAAAGGGGACCCGAGTTTACTTGGGAAAGACAAGATCAAATGCAAAGGAAGTATCCTCATCTATTCGTGAATTCAGAAACGCGAGATCTCGAGGAAGAAACAACGACTACTACGCCTACTTAAATTTCGGGACGAAATTTCTTTTAAGGAGTAGGTAATGTAACATCCCGCCTTTTTCCATTTACTTTTCCGTTATACTAATTTAAACTCCGTTATATGTTTATAACATCTCCCGTTAATACGCGTTTTAAAATATTCCGTTTAGGTATTTTCCGCACCCGACTACAAACTCGAGGGATTAAAATTGACACGGGGCAAACTAGTTGACTAGGTCACCTAGTCCACCCCAATCACCACCATTCAACCATCTCCATCTCTCTCTCTTTCTCTCTAGCAAGAACACACACACAAACCCATTCCATTCATTCATCATCTAAATTCAATCTTGGAAGCTCACAACAAATCCGACTGCATATTCTTAATCCCCTCGTCATTCTCTACGATTTGATACTAACTTCATCGATTTTGGGTAACATTTCTAAAACTCTAGATTTCTCAAATTCGTGTTTTTGACTTGATATGTTGTTAGTTAGTGTCTATGGCTCGTGTATAACATGAATATATGATTTGTATGCTCGATCTTGATGTTTTGGTGTAACTAGCTTGAAAATGAAAAGTGTATGCTTAATCTTTGATTTTGGATGATGAAATGTGTTTAGATGTTAATGTTTGTGTGTTCAAAGTGTTAGTTACTTCAATAGCTTCGTTTTGGTGTGTTGATTGACATGAAAACCTTACATTAACATGATTAGTGATTTTGAGGTTTGGTTAGGGTTTGACAACTCTTAGAACGAACTTTTGATGCATTGAATGCTTATTAATGTTATTGATAAGTGTTTAGTTGTATTACACGTTTCATTACCTTCAAAACGGCATATCATATGTATAAATTGGATTCCCGAAACTTAAATTGCAATTGATGAACTTGAAACTTGAAAATAAACCTTTATTGGTCACTTGACGGGATTTGGTTATTGTATATGATGTTTTTGCTTGATGAAAAGTGCTTAGTTGCTTTCCTTGTCGAAAGAGCTTTCCGGTGATATAAGATATATGTTCTAATTGTTTGCGGATCATAAATTGTGATTGTTTGAAGTTTGGGTCGTGCACTTGTGTTTTTCTGCAAACAGGACCTGAATGCCCATTGGGACGCCGTCCTGATTTTTGGGACGCCGTCCCACTCTTCAATTTGGGACGCCGTCCTGATTTTGGGATGCCATCCCACTCTTCATATTGGGACACCGTCCTGATTTTGGGACACCGTCCTGATACACTAAAACTGGCTGTTTGTTTTGGTCATTTGACATAAAAATGTTTGCTATGCTACGGACCTCCGATTAACATGAAACTTGGCCAACATGCTCATATATGATTATATAACTTAGAAAAATTGTCGGATACCCAACCCGACCCCGTTGACTTTTCCGTTGACTTTGACCCGACCAAGTTGACTTTTAATCAAACTTAACCAAATATTTGTGCAATCGTTCTAACATGTTTTTATACTTGTACCTTGCATGAAACATGACAATTTGATTCACATGCTATTATAATCGAGTCTTAACGAGCCATAAGACTAATTGAACATCTTTGACCTATCGTGTTTACCGTTATTGATACAACCTATTGTTTAGGTCAAGACTAGCATTGTTCTTTGCACACGTTTACTTGTTGAAGTACTTTACTACTCGTGCACTCTAGGTGAGATCATAGTCCCACTTTTACTCTTTTTGAACTTACATTTGGGATGAGAAAACATAAACATTTCTTTACTAAGTGAACACAAGTACAGGAAAACAAACATTCTACATACGAGTTTAGAACAAAATCCTCAATTCGATTATCATTAGTTACACTTGCCGGGTGTAAGCGAGAACTTATGTTGTATGGATCCATATGGGTTTGACAAACCCTCATTCAAACGGTTCGCTACCATTTACGAATGAAATATATTTTCGAGAAACAGTGTATGTTCTAGCACTAAGTGATGGGGTTCAATGGAAGGAAATGTTAAGCATTGATAATTGGGTGCTCGTGAAACAAACTTTTGGAATGTATTACTATTAATTCATTGATGCAAATCTTGTGGTTCACTTGTACTTACTTACTTAAACCTATGATTTCACCAACGTTTTCGTTGACAGATTTCTATGTTTTTCTCAGGTCCTTGAACGATACATGATACATGCTTCCGCTCATTATTTTGATACTTGCATTGGATGTCGAGCATATATGCATACATGGAGCGTCTTTTGACTACTTTTAAATTGTGTCGCATAAGTTTCATTTGTACTTAAAACTTTGTATCGTAACTTGTGGTGGAACTACTCTCGTAAACTTTGAACAATCTTTACATTTGAAATGAATGCGACATATCTTTTGGTCAAACGTTGTTTTAAAGACTTATGACCAGGTAACGGGACCTAAGTAGACGGCGCCGTCAAACATGATTTGGTCGGGTCGCTACAATGGGTTAGTATAATATAATGACACTTGGCCAACGTGATTATATTACAGTAAGTCATGCTGAGTTTCTAATGAAACGTGATGATTCTCAGTACCATCATCATGTGCCATGTTACACGACTCTTTCATTCTACTTAATCTCTAAGTATATCACAGAAATATTTCCTTGATATTTCTGTTCTTCCGTAATTCCAACAAATTGCTAAAAAAATCGTGTTATTACATTTTCTTTCTGAACAGAAGATTTTCTTAAATTTCGGAAATTCACCATGACTACGTCAAAAGTTAAAACGAACCTCTAATCACTTCATTTCACTCTTTTGTGATAGTTTCACTCATACGCTTCGCATGATCGAATCGTTTTATCCATATTAATCGAAAATGATAAAACACTGTTTATTAACTCATATTCGTCATGAAAACATACTTATTGTCAACCATGACGATCCTTATCAAATTTCGGGGACGAAATTTCTTTAACGGATAGGTAATGTCACGACCCGAAAAATTTCGACTAATTTTAAACCAAATTCTCGATACGATTTAATATTCTTGACACGATAGGCAAAGTCTGCAAAGTTGAATCTTAAAAATTTTGAACTATTTCATTTAATCAAATGACCTTCGACCATTCCCGACGATTCACGAACAACTATTTGTTAATAGATATGTGTGTATGTATATAAATAATAATTGGAAGTATAATTTGAAATATTAAATTTTGTAGTTATTAAAAGTAATTAAATAAAATAAAATAAAAATAGTTCATTTCCCTGACATATAAGGATATAAAAAAATAGCGACATAAATTGTTGTTTTTATATCAAGTTGTTTTATATATATAATAAATTATGGGAAGAATTATATGAATATATAAAAGTTACTGTGTTTGATATTTTTTTTATCCACCGACATCTTTAATATACATAGTTAATATATATATATATATATATATATATATATATATATATATATATATATATATATATATATATATATATATATATATATATATATATATATATATATATATATATATATATATATATATATATATATATATATATATATATATATATATACAACATGCAAATAGACATGAAACGTGTGGGAAACATCTTCATCTTTTCCTTCTTGTTTTCTATCAAACTTGCCACAACTTTTGACAATCACTTGTACCACCAAATTATAATATCTATTATGGAGTACTATTCTTGATTGGAGTATTATTGAGAATTGACCATCACATTCACGGATTATTATTGTTTCATATCATTGTTATTTTTTTTACATAAATGCATATATATATATATATATATATATATATGCATATAGGCATAAACACTCATATACACATACAACATTGCAAACAACCTTCGATCACCCCATCTCTGAGTGTTCATCTGCTCAAACTTCCTTCTAGTTGCTAGAGATCAGAGAACACCAAAAACCACCATCTAACACCCATGTTTCTATATTTCTTTTCTTCTTTTTCTTTCTTCTGACGTGCACAGCTATCATCACCTTAAAACTTCCACCACCTTCTTTGTTAATACACTACCAAGATTACCACTAAAACCATTTAACCTCCATCTCCATGGTCACCATCGTCCAACCATATCAACTACCTTCCACCATTCTCAAACCCGTCACCACAAATCATTATACTCCTGCTGCGAACTCCTGTTTTCATGATTTATATGCAGCCGAGAGATTTCTAGTGCTATTCTGTTTCTATAATCAAACATCACGAAACCCACAAACTCAATGCTAGTCGCTATTCGTTTACTATAAGCCCTATAATTAAAACTCAAAACCACCGCCACCATGAACACCGCCATCAATATCATGTATCTGTTTCAAATTCTGTTTACAAACCCAAAAACACCCTTCGGTTAGCCACCATCACCAGTTACACGACCAATATAATCTTTCACCGTCTATGACACGTCTATCTCCCTCTCCTCTTCATCATCGAAACCCTTCACCACCACCTTTGTCTCCTCTTTTCTCGATTAATCATCAAACCCATTTAATTTTTTTTTCTGTTTTACTCGAACTGAAACCTCCACCATCACAGAACGACAACCCTAAAAAAACACAGGTACAATCAACACGCCATCCTTTCTTGCTCCTTTATTTGTAAACTCAATAAACCTACTCATTTCTGCTTTGCTTCTGTCTTACAGCCGAAGCCACCATCTAATCACTAACCAGCGAGTATTTATTTTCTTTTCTTAATGGGTGGCCGACAAGTGATGAAGTTTCCTCATTTAAATTCTATTAAAACTCAAATGTTATTTTCTTCTTTTGCCAAGCAACTAGTGTGATGAGAGCACAAATCCACCGAACCCTTTTTGTTTTTTTTGTTTTTTTATTTTTTTGTTTTTTACTTTGGAGCTGACAACCTAATTACTTAGTGGAATGACATGATGGATTCCATGATTCAATACCAACAAACTAATCAAATACATATGTCTTAAATTTGTACTTCAACTAGGCCTTTTAAACTTATTCTTGATTGGGCCGTAACTTAGTTTTTCTGTTGGGCTTCGATTTGCTGTTGGGCCAGGATGAAATTGGGCTGTTGTTGCTGTTTTCCCTTTCTGACTGCTCCAAAGAAATGGCTGCTGTTGCAGCTGTACCAGCGATTTACCATATCGAGCATTGAAATGAAAGATGTTGAGGCGATTCCGTGATGAGAGTGAGTCACGATTTTGATAATGGTGATTCGAAATCGATAATGATGATCAAATATGATGTTAACTGAACGATGAAGATAGATGAGGATGATAATTATACGATGATTAGGAAATTATATGATCATGAATTTATGGGATTAAGGTTAAGGATGATAATTGTTTAAGTTGAAGTAGATGATAATGTTAAAATGAAGAGGAAAAGGGAAATTTATATAAAAGAATATAAATTCCATATTAAGACATGAATGTAAGGGTGGAGGAGTGGTTGGGCGTGTTTGGTTTAAATGAGAGGTCTTGGGTTCGAGCCTAGGCTCGGTCAATTTTTTATTTTGAAAGCTCATTTAACCATTTGAAAGGTAGTCTTATTTATTATTATTATTATTATTATTATTATTATTATTATTATTATTATTATTATTATTATTATTATTATTATTATTATTATTATTATTATTATTATTATTATTATTATTATTATTATTACTATTACTATTATTATTATTATTATCACAATAAAAGTTAATTATATAAGAATATACCTAATAAAACTATATTTTATAAATTAGTTATTTAAAAGTTTACAAAAGAAGTATATTTAAGTTAACAATGAAACACATGAATTACTAAAATAACAGTTATGTTAATAATAATACATAAATTTATTCGATTACAATTGTATGTGTTAATATATATATAAATGATATAGGTTCGTGAATCCGAGACCAACCCTATATTTGTTCAATGACGTCATATGTATTTTTACTACAAAATACAGTATGGTGAGTTTCATTTGCTCCCTTTTTAATTGCTTATGCAATATATATTTTTGGGCTGAGAATACATGCGCTGTTTTATAAATGTTTTACGAAATAGGCACAAGTACAAAAACTAATTCTATGTGGGTTTAAACCAGAAATATACCCTTACCTTGGTAACATTAAACTACTTGTCTATGTACGGTAGGCGCGAATCCTAAAGATAGATCTATTGGGCCTGACAAACCCCATCCTGACTATAGGATGCTTTAGTACTTCGAGGTTATTTTAAACACATCAGATCTGGTGTACTTCAGAGGGTAAAACATGAACGTTAAGGCTTGTTACGGGTGCCTACAACTTATAGAATACTTTTATACACTTGCGACTGTACATATATTTATAAACGGAAATCTTGTGGTCTATTAATATATTGAAATGATTATTATGATAAACCTATGAACTCACCAACCTTTAGGTTGACACTTTTAAGCATGTTTATTCTCAGGTACGAATTAAGTCTTCCGCTGTGCATTAGCTCATTTTAAGGATATTACTTGGAGTCGATCATCGCAATGGGACCAAATGTTGATGACTACGTCCAGGTGGATAAGGACGGGTCTTCACACGACCTTAAACGTAAAGACTTCGAATTCAACGTGGGTGACCATGTAATGTTGAAGGTCGCACTTTGGAAAGGTGTAATCCATTTTGGAAAACGTGGGAAGCTCAACCCGCGATACATTGGTCCTTTCGAAATCTTGGAGCGTGTTAGACCCGTTGCTTACCGTCTGGATCTTTCGACTCAATTGAGCTCAGTTCATCCTACCTTCTACTTATCGAATTTGAAGAAGTGTCTTGCTGAACCAGAACTTATCATACCACTGGAGGAACTTACGATTGATGACAAACTCCACTTCATGGAAGAACCTGTCAAAATTATGGACCGTGAGGTCAAAACTTTGAAACACAACAAGATTTTGATCGTCCGAGTCCGATGGAATGCCAAACGAGGACCTGAGTTTACCTGGGAACGAGAGGATCAAATGATGCAGAAGTATCCTCACCTTTTCCCAACTCCTCCATCTACCTCAGCTTAAAATTTCGGGATGAAATTTTCTTTAACAGGTGGGTAATGTAACGACCCTGGATTTTCCAACTTATATTATTAATATTTATTATTAATAGTTGCGTTGTACTAAATGTATTCTTATACATTTTACTTGTTACCGTACTTGACTTTTCGTTGTCCCAACTCGTCTTTTCGACACGTGCTTTTCACGAATAATATTTCGAATAATATTTACGTTCATAATTAATTATTATTAATTATTCCTAGTTAACTAATGTAAGTAGTTAATTACTTGGGCTTGTTACTAATTTGTTACATACTTATACATGGGCTCTTGTTATTGGACTAGGACTATCAAGCCCACCCTACTTTTCTCAATGGATTAGTTAGTGAGCCCGTCATATTACTAGTGATTTATTAAGGTTAAACATAGATTAATTAAGTGTTGGAGACAAGAATGTCTCAAGCATGCATGCACCTCTTTCCCATGCATTTAACCTTATACTCATCCTAGCATACAACACTCTCCCACACATGAAAGTTGAAGCTGACTACACCCCTTTGAGAGCTCCAAAACCGTCAGCCTTTTGGCTAGGGGAGGGAGATCCTTTTTCTTTTTTTGTTACTTATTTGCTAGTTTGAACTTTATTTTTCACATACCTTCTTACACTACTTCTTTCTCTAAACTTTTTCTCTCTAAATTGTAAGTAACCACTTTATTTTTCTTTCTTCTTTTTCCTTTAAAAATTACCAAGTATCATCATCAATTTACTTGTTGTTAAAGATCAAACTTTCTAGTTTGTATCTTCATGAATCTTACTTCTTCCATCCTTTGTTTGATGAGGAATCAAGAACAAGGATCTAAGCTTGTTAGCTTATGGTTCTACACTTGAAAATTTATAAAGATCTAAAGTTCATGAGCTTTAAGATCTTACTTGTGTTCATGTTTTCGAAACTTAAGGTTTACTTTCTTAAGATCCAAGCTTTGACTTGAATCTTCTTAAGTATGAAACAAACATGAACTTGTTACTTGTAGCTTTAATTTATTACTTTTTTTTGTATGTACTTAAATTCGTGACTTTATTATTTTGGTCAAGTGTTACTAGTTAAACTTGATCTCATTTTTCTTGAAAGTAAAGTTTAACTTTATAAGTTCAAGAACATGAAAGTTAAACTTTCTAGTTATAACTTCATACACTTATGTTAGATCTAAGTTTCTATAGTTTATGGTCTCCCAATTTTGTCTAAAACAAAAGCTTATAAGCTTATATACATTTTACAAGATAAAAATTTAAGTTTCATAACTTATGGTTTCATTAAATTAAAGATCCAAGTTCTATAACTTAGGGTTAAACTTAAGAACACTAGATCTAGACTTTTTAGTCTAGGATCTTTAAGATCAAACTAAGATCTAAGTTCTACAACTTAAGATCTTGTTTATTTAGTTTACATTCAAGTTTATAGCTTAATATTACTATTAGAACTCATGTATGTGTCAGATCTAAGATATTGATGTAACTTTGGTTCATCAACCTTCTTACAACCCTTAAATGAGTTGTGCTATTTATCTTAGACATACACTAGTGTCATGACGGTCAAAATTTGGTTAAGGTGATGGAAACACATCAACGAGTTGTACACTTGAAGCTATAAGCATCAAGGATGAGAACCGTGATGAGCATCAAGCACCAAGAATCCACCGGAGCACTTTTCTTACTGATTTCTGGATCTGATCAGGCTCCTGGGGTACTGGAAAAGTTGATTTCCAGTTAGTTTGGTTTGAGTATATGATTTTCTGTTTAGGCCTCGTCTTAATCCGATTAACGGTGTAGGATTTATAGCCTTCCGAAAGTCACTACGCCCTTTTAACGTTGTGCTGAAATTTCTGACCTACTCGCACTTAAACCGTCTCCCTGGTGAAACGAAGACGAGTTTGGTTATGAAAATTGGTCAGTGGTTGGAGGACTCACATACGGAGCCATAGCCACTGACTACGAGTCTTTTCGATTTGTAAAGAGGTCGTAGCAGCAGAACGAAATCAGCCTTTGTTTCGATCTCTATTCTTGATTGAAAACTTACTTTACTTTTTACTTAAGTTGTTGATGATGATAATTAAGACCTAATTTACATACTTTTAAACCTTTGGGAACGATTTACTGACTTAGTAACTTTTGACTTAGGTTGAGGACCTTCCGGACCAACTACTTGCTTACTTACCTCGTACCGACCTTACTACTTTTCACTGTGAGTTATAGCATCCCTTTTTACTTTAACTATTTTGGGAACTGAGAATACATGCGCTTTTTACATTTTACATACTAGGCACGAGTACTTAAACTTTATATATGTGTGGGTTATACAACGGCATAAACTTTCCCCTTAGCTAGGTAACGTTTAGTCATTGGTCTTTGAACTGGTGAACGCGAATCTTAGATATGGATCCATAGGGTTTGACATCCCCACTCGGGCTAGTCGCGCTAGCATTTAACGGGTGTTTAATACTTCGTAAACTTACGCACTCACCAAGTGTACTTTTAGGGGGTGATATTACGTTAAGTTAGTTACCAAGTGCCCACGGTTAAGCATTTACTTTTTTTACTGTTTTGAAATACGAAATCTCGTGGCCTACCTTACATTACTTTATATTTAAACTATAGCTCATCAACATTCGTGTTGACGTTTTTAAGCATGTTTTCTCAGGTGCTTAGAGGTTTGATGCTTCCGCTGTAGTAGTCTTGCTGTGTAGACTCCCGCTGCTTTTGTTAGAGATGTCTCTGCATGAAATGTTTACCTTGCATTCACAACTATGTTACTTTTGAAACAATGAATTTGTAATGACCATTGGGTCTCGTACCTATGTTAATTGCTTCTATTCGTAGAAGCCTACTATCGTTTGTAAAACTTTTGATGTTGGTTATGACGTCACCCTTTCTTATGAATGCAAACTTATTTTAAAACAGCATATAGTGTTTGACCTTGTAATGATCCTGTTGTTGATGATCCGTACACGTTATTTTTGTACGGGGCATCACAGTGAGAATCCAGGTAGCACTTACAAAGTGAACACACCAGCGACGAATCATCCCTACACTCCAATGGCTTGAGTTTATCATGAGTTTTTAACTTTGCCCAACAAGAAGCCAAACTAAGAAGGCATGACTAGGAATACACTGAGAATACCAAATACACGAATACCAATCCACCTTTTGTCTATGTTGAAACGACCCGTCCTAATCCATCTGGACGAATACATTACATTTGATTACATCGCGAGGTACTTGACCTCTATATGATACATTTTACAAACATTGCAATCGTTTTTAAAAGACAAACTTTCATTACATCAAAAGTTGACGACATGCATACCATTTCATAATATATCCAACTATAATTGACTTAATAATAATCTTGATGAACTCGACGACTCGAATGCAACGTCTTTTGAAATATGTCATGAATGACTCCAAGTAATATCTCTAATATGAGCAAATGCACAGCGGAAGATTTCTTTCATACCGGAGAATAAACATGCTTTAAAGTGTCAACCAAAAGGTTGGTGAGTTCATTAGTTTATCATAAACATTCATTTTCATCATTTTAATAGACCACAAGATTTTTATTTCCATTTCTCATAAATATACGTCCCATGCATAGAGACAAAAATCATTCATATGGATTGAACACCTGGTAATCGATATTAACAAGATGCATATAAGAATATCCCCTATCATTCCGGGACATCCATTGGACATGATAAAACAACATCGAAGTACTAAAGCATCCGCTACAACGAATGGGGTTTGTTAGGCTCAATAGATCTATCTTTAGGATTCGCGTCAATTAGTAAATCGGTTTACTAATTCTTAGGTTACCAAGCAAAAGGGGCATATTCGGCTTCGATCATTTAAAAAGTGCATTTATTCTCAGTCCCAAAAAAATATGTTGCAAAAGCATTTAAAAGGGGAGTAATGAAACTCACAATAATGTATTTTGTAGTAAAAATACATATAACGACATTGAACAATGCAGGGTTGGCCTCGAATTCACGAACATATATCAAGTATATATATTAACATATAATCGTAATCGAACAAATTTATGTATTGTTAATAGTGATATAAATTATATCCTTTGTTGGAATAATTTCTTATTAAAGTAGTTTAATAATCCATTATAATATCTATTATTTATGAAAATAATAACTTACATTAAGGTTTCTAAAATATATATTTATATATTAATTGCTATATTTATATATAATTTAATTAATATCATTTTAATAATCAAAATATAGTGATATTTAATATTATTATTATTGTAATGTATTTTTATATAAAAATATCTATTTGTAATAATATTGATGATGATCAGTGATAATAATAATAATGATATTCTATTTATAATTTTCTTGAAAAAATTTATATTCAATTTTTAAAATCTTTACTTATAACTTTTAACAACATTATTAAATCTTTTATTTTCATAATCATACTAATTTTATTAATAATGATTTTGATAATATTGATAATATTAATAATGGTACTAGTAATAGTTTTAATGTTAACAAAATGATAATAATGATAATGATAATAGTTTATTAATAATAACAATATTTATAATGATAATTATGTAAATAATAATAATAAATATGATAATAATACTAATATTAATGATAATAATACTAGATTGTGTTATTTTCCTAATAATGATAATAATAATCATAATCATAATAATAATATTAATAATCAATAATAATAATAATAATAATAATAATAATAATAATAATAATAATAATAATAATAATAATAATAATAATAATAATAATAATAATAAAAATAATAATAATAATAATAATAATAATAATAATAATAATAATAATAATAATAATAATAATAATAAGGTTTATGTTTATACCATCATAATCATAATCATAATCAAGCATTATTAACATCATCATCATCTCGCATCCGTATCATCATCATTATCATAACTAAACCATCATCCACATGCATACCATCATTAACATCATAATTTGTACTCGTCATCATCGTTTAACACTCGTTATCATGTATTATCATCATCACTCACCATCATCTTCATGATCATCGAGTCATCATCATAAAACATAGAACATCATCTTTATCATTATCAACCTCATCATCATACATACATCATCTCTATCATCATACAACATCATCATCTTTATCATAATCAGGATCATAACATACTCACAATTATAATCATAAGCATAAACATATCATCTTAGTTCTCCGGTAATCGTCATCATCACATATATTAACATCAACAGAGATCATCGTCTAATCGTCATCAGGTAATCTCTATCATCATTATCGTTCTTCTTTGCTCAACCTCATAATTAAAAACAACAAGTAGGTTTTGATATGGCCTAAAAGCAACCCAAAATCATAGCCCAACATTAGCAAACCCAAGTTGTAAGTCCATGTAACAACCTAAGCATCCCAACATAAACACTAGTAATCCACGGCCCATTACAAAAAGGAGTCCACATGAGAGAAAAAAAAATATCAATTTGTACGTGGGATCCATCACCTTCGTTAAGCTGTCACCGTCTTCACCTCTCACTCTTTTGGTCTTCTTTTGTTCCATTGTGTCGAAGAACAAACCCATGATGGGTCCCACGAGCATGCAGTATACCAACAAGGGATTAATAAAGTGGACTTTGTTTTTTTTTTTATATACGTGGTGTTATTTGCATTAGGTTGTCGGCCACCACAAAATAAATATAATTACGCCAAAAGCAATAGCATAGTAGTGGCATACATAGAGGTGTTTGGGTTTTGTTTTTTTTTTTAAATAAATAATACAGAAGAAAAGAAATCACAGGTTTGTGAGTTGGTGATTGTTTACGGAATGCATAAAACAGGAAAACCGAAGGTGTAGCAAGTTTAACGGGGTGGTGATTCACCTGGAGATGGTGAAAGATGGTATCGGGTCTCGGACATAAACATAAACATGAAAACTTCTTTGTTTGAGGGTGGCATGGGGATTCAAGGTGGTCAATGGTGTTGTGAAAGAGTAACAAACAAAAAAAAAGTGGTGGCTCAAGGTGTTGGTGATTGGTTGTGAATTCGAAACAGAAATCAAAATGATTGATAGGTGGTGAGGGTGGCCGGTTATAGGTTGATCACGATGGTTAATTAGAGATGGTGAGATGATTCAATGCAGATGGCGAAAGAATCAAAGAGAAGAGGAAGGAGATGATGGGTTGCTTCGATGCACAATAGACAAAGAAGAATTAAGACTAAAACAATGAGCCGTAATGATTTTGCTATTTGGTTTCGATTGAGGTGATGAAGATGGTTCTTGGTGGAAGTGGGTTCACCAAATACAAAACAAGAAGGAAATGTGGTTCTCAAGGTTATACTTATCTGCAATACTGCACGATGTATATATATGCCTATAATATCATAATCATATTAAATGAAAAGAAACACTGATTGTGTTTGTTGGATGGTAAAAGAATAGAAAGCATAAAGTAAAGATAATATGCTAGTGAATGTATATGTTTATATTATATGCTAGTGGATCGAATAAAGGAAACATACAAACACAGTAAGTTCATGAATTCAACATTAAAATAGTAAATTACAGTAAGCAGCCTTCAATTTCAACTTATTCTACCGATAGTTTTAACAGACTATAATGTCGTGTCCCGTTGTTCACTTAGTGGCGAATAAAAAGTCTTCAGAAAAATTCCATATTTTTATAATAATTATCTTTATTTATTTCAGTCATTATGGTATAAAATTCGATCATTAATTTATTAAATAAAAATTACATCAACTGTCCCTCTCAATTCTGGGTAAAATATAAAAAGTGTTAAAATTTAATAACTAAATCATAAATACATTTTTAGTAAGCCTAAAATTTATAGAATTCATTTTCGGATCACCGTTTATTCTAAAATCACATAAGTTCGAATTAAATTTCTCTAAATAATAATCGAAACGTCCAACGAGTATTACAATCATTTAATATTTATTTTTAATATACTTTATTTATATATAGTTATGCTTCAAATAATAATTATTATATTATCTTATTTTTATTTTATTTTACATAATTAATTTTAAATACAACAACATATAATGTTTCAAATTATTTTTCCAATTTCCATTTATATATATATATGTACATATACACACATAACTATTTAAAGTTAATTGTTCGTGAGTCGTCGAGAACGGTCGAAAGTCAAATGAATATATGAAACAGTTCAAAATTTTTGATACTCAAACATAACAGACTTTTCTTATCGTGTCGAAATCATATAAAGATCAAGTTTAAATTTGGTCAAAAATATCCGGGTCGTCACAGTACCTACCCGTTAAAGAAATTTAGTTCCGAAATTTGATTGGGATGGTCATGGCTGACAATAAGTATGTTTTCATGACGCATACGAGCTGAAAATTAAAGTTTTATCATCATCAAGTAATATAGACAAAACAATTTGTTTATGCGAAGCGTACGAGTGAAGTTATCACAAAAGAGTGAAATGAGAAAATAACATTTCGTCATATCTCTTGACGTAGATGCAGTTAATTTCCGGAATTCAAGGGATTTAGAGAAATTTTTGTAAAAAGATTTGGTTCTTCGATAATCAAGGAAATTAGGACCTTCTTTGATTAAATGCAATAATCTGACTTGATTGCTTTGTCTGATATTTCACTATAAATGAACCTCTTTCGTTCCATTAATTTCACAACTCTCATCTTTTATACTTCAATTCATATTTTCTTTCTACTTTGGAGTTCCATACTTTTGTCTTCTCTTCCCGACTTTAAGTCAAACGAATAATGGTCTAGAATTCGAATGTATGAAGTTTTGAATGAACATGACTAATGTTCAAAGAGAGGGATTGTAATCACACGATCTTGATTGGTTAAATTACCAGAATTCAGGAGAGAAGATAGAACTATTAGGAAGATATGTTCTCGATATGTTTGGAGCTTAGGTAGAATGTAAGAGTCGTGTAACATGGCACATGATGACGTTATGATCTGTGAATCATCACATTCCATTAGAAACTCAGCATGACTTACTGTAATATAATCACGTTGATCAAGTGTCATTATATTATACTAACTCATGCTTCAGTTTCCAACACTACTTCAAAATCACTCACATTTTAATTTCGAATTTTTCAGAATTTAGAAACTAAAACAGTTTCCTTTATGATGTAACACAGATAATTGCGACGAGATAAATGATTTCAGATAATAATAGTTACGAAAATTGTGATGACCCAGGAATTTTTGACCAAATTTAAACTTAATCTTTATATGTTTCCGACACGATAAGCAAAGTCTGTAATCTTGAGTCTCAAAATTTTGAATTTGTTTTATGAAATCATTTAACTCCGACCATTTCCAACTATTCGCGAACCATTATTTGTAAATAGATAAATATATATAAATAAGTAAATATAAATAATTATGCATAAGAATATTAATAAACTATTATATACAATATACAATTTATTGTAAATAAATATGTAAATTAATATAAGAATATTAAAATCTATTATAAAAGTGAATATATAAAGTATGTTATATATATATATATATATATATATATATATATATATATATATATATATATATATATATATATATATAAGAAATTTCGAAGTTATTTAGTAAACGACGGAAACGCTCATTTGTCATTCAATTGATAGTAAAAGAATTAAAAAGGAACTTATATTATTTTAAAATAAACGGTGATCTGAAAATGAGTTCTATAAATTTTTGGTTTTTCTTAAAAATGTATTTAGGAACTATTTGTTAAGTTTTAACACTTTTTATATTTTACCCAGAATTAAGAGGGACAGTTGATGTAATTTTTATTTAACAAATTAAGGATCGAATTTTATACCATAATGACCAAAATAAATAAATATAGGTAATTTAAAAATATGAGATTTTTCTAAAAGACTTTTATCCGCCACTAATTATCAACGGGGTACGAAATGGTAGTCCGTGAAAACTGTCGGTAAGATATTTAAATTAGAAACACGTTTATTTTTTATTAATGTTATTATATTATGTACCATTCACAAAGAATCCGTTAATTGATTGTGTGTCACTGTGTTTAATTGATATATATTGTCTTCTTTTGTTTCACTCATTGTCATGCATGTGAGACTTTATATATTATTAATTTTTCCTATTTCTGTATGAAAACCAAAAACCCACTCTCTCTCATCTTTTACTTATATAATAGAAATAAGAATGAAGGCATGATCAAATTTTGTATACGTGTGATCATGCATAGTAACATGGATTTTGTTGTTTACGAAATCTAGTTGGAGATTTACTAGTAATGGGATTTTAGTTTATTTGTCTCTGGTGTAGATATTGTTGGGTGAACATCAATTTAAAAGCCTACATAATATCTCTCTATTTCTGCTTTATTCCAATGATTCATCCAAATCACAACCACAACTCATCACCCTTGGTCCATCAGACCACTCTCATAACACAAATCTCTATTCCTGTTTCTTATTTGATCTAACCCAAACCAAATCACCACCCCAATCACCGATCGTCACCATAAGACCACCCTAAACCGCCATCTACTACATTGCCCTCTGCAAACTATTTTGGTTCATTTCCTACTCGACAACAGCAATCCGAAACCAAAGGAGGGCTGTCGTTTTTCCTGGTTCATGTTTCGATTAACAGCACAAAACCATCACCCCCAGGATGCAACAACCACTTTTTATATACATATATTTTTTTTCTCAATCAAACATCACCTTGCTCCATCTTATTACGTTTCTATTCTACACATCCCCACCGAACACCATCACCCTCATCACCGACAACCACCATGTCCACCATGATCACACCTCTCTCTACAATTTTTTTTCTTCTAAATATCGAAACTCACTTGTTTGCTACTGTCGATGAAGAAACCATCACCATATTTGAACACCCAATTAATCACCTTCATTAAATCAAACCATATAACACTTGTTGTTTCACTATGTAAACCACCTTGCGTTTTCTGTTTCTATTCCAAACTCTACCACGAAATCACATGATCACAACCAACGTCAATCATCAATGCTTTTATCTCTTTTTCTGTCGCTACTAGTCTTGTCTTTTACAGCCATCAAACAACCACCATCATCCACGATAGCCACAAGAAAACCCTACTGCTGCTTTATCGAAAATCATCGAATGAAACTGTCAGTCACTGTTGTTGTGTTCATGTTACAATGATTTCTTTGTTTCTGTTTCAACAGCGAGAAGTATGATGATTGTGGATAGAAAATGATGAAGACTTTGTGAATAAAAGAAATGAATTTTGAAGATGTTGGGGAGTAGTCGTAAAAGGCTGCTGCCCTTTCCCTTTCCTGTTTTATTTTTCTTTTTAATACCGAACCCCACAAAGTAACATCCAGTTGGTTATTTTTTTTTCTCACGAATTAAATTCAATTAATTTGGGCCATGAATCTATTTTGACTATTGGACCGTGATTTGTGTGTACTAGTTGGGCCGAGATCATTATACGGTTGCTGCTGTTGTCGATGAAAGAAGATAGAGGAGGAAATCGGTGGTCATGGGTTAAATAAATTAGGTGTCATATTAAATCAGAAAAACACGAAACACTTGGGTGGTTAGGGATGTTATCATTATCCGAGAGGTCATGGGTTCAAATCTCGTCGGTGGCGTTCTTTTTATTGAGCTTTTTTTCAAGGTTGTAACTCTTTATTTTTATTATTATTATTATTATTATTATTATTATTATTATTATTATTATTATTATTATTATTATTATTATTATTATTATTATTATTATTATTATTATTATTATTTTTATTATTATTATTATTATTATTACTATTATTATTGTTATTATTATTATTATTATTATTATTATTATTATTATTTTATCGTCATTATTACTAAAAACATTATTATTAGTAAACTTATCTTTTCATTAAACTTATTATTATTATTAGAAGTATCATTATTATTATTAATATTAGTATTAACATTACTTGTATTTTTAACATTATTATTATTATTATTATTATCATAAATAACAAGATACAAACTTTATTTTAGTTATAAATATTACTATTATTTTATCAAGTAAATACTAATCATATAAACCTATATAATATAACAAATTATGGATTTTTATAAATACTAATCATATATATACATATACATTAATAAAACTGTATAAATATTAATTACATTAAATATATATATATATACAACTTAAAACTATATAACAATTAATACACTTATAATACATAATTTGTTCGATTACCATTATATGTGTTAATATATATATAAATATTATAGGTTCGTGAATCCGAGGCCAACCTTACTTTTGTTCAATGCCGTTATATGTATTTTTACTACAAAATACATTAGGTGAGTTTCATTTTCTCTCTTTTTAAATGCTTTTGCAATATATATTTTTAGGACTGAGAATACATGCGCTGCTTTTATAAATGTTTTACAAAATAGACACAAGTAATCGAAACTACATTCTATGTTTGAATTATCGAATCGAATATGCCCTTTTTATTAAGTCTGGTAATCTAAGAATTAGGGAACAGACACCCTAATTGATGCGAACTCTAAAGATAGATCTATCGGGCCAAACAAGCCCCATCCAAAGTACCGGATGCTTTAGTACTTCGAAATTTATATCATGTCCGAAGGAGGATCCCGGAATGATGGGGATATTCTTTTATGCATATTGTGAATGTCGATTACCAGGTGTTCAATCCATATGAATGATATTTTGTCTCTATGCATGGGATGTATATTTATGAGAACTGTATATGGAAATCTTGTGGTCTATTAAAATGATGATAATGGTTATTTATGTTAAACTAATGAACTCACCAACCTTTTGGTTGACACTTTAAGGCATGTTTATTCTCAGGTACGAAAGAAATCTTCCGCTGTGTAATTGCTCATTTTAAAGATATTATTTGGAATCATTCATGACACATTTCAAAAGACGTTGCATTCGAGTCGTTGAGATCATCAAGATTATTATTAAATCAGTTATAGTTAGATATATTATAAAATGGTATGCATGCCGTCAACTTTTGTTGTAATGAAAGATTGTCTTTTCAAAAACGAATGCAATGTTTGTAAAATGTATCATATAGAGGTCAAATACCTCGTGATGTAATCTACTGTTATGAATCATTTATAATCGATATGGACTTCGTCCGGATGGATTAGGACGGGTCCTTTCAAAAATATCTTCAAAAATATCGAGGATATTTATAATGGAAGATACGATGTTATCTTAGAATTTCTAATATCGGAGGATGATGAAAAAGATTTGTCCGTAAGGATTTCGAGTTAGGAGCAAGGTATTCGATAATAATTTCAGCAGACACTGAATCATTTGGATTCCTTGATGGCAGATTTAGTCTTCGTGATTTATCTACGGCCTTCTTCATAGTTTCGCATAATCCGCTTTTTGGTACCAAATTTTCTTTTGAGCTTTTCCCACGTATCCTTCTTTATCATCAAACTTTTGACTGTTAAAGTCATCTATAGTTTTTGTTGTTTTATCAGTTCTTTTGATACTCAGTGAATTTATTCACAGACTGGGTGTTTTTCAGAAATTCAGAATGGAAGGTCATAATTCTAAGATATAAAGGCTATATGTATACATTTAACTGTTGATGTAGAAACACTGCGAGATTCAAATACTGATTGCTGATTACCAATAATTGGTATGGCAATTCTCGTTACAAGATGCGAATGAGTATAGGATAGGGTTTCAATGAATATAATGATTTTTCAAAAGTCAAAGATCAATGAAGTTGTTGGTAAGTTTACTGCTAATGTGGCGGGATATAAACGGTTCTCCGGTAATGATGACGAAAGTTAAATTTATACATCGAGGTTATAATAAGGCTAATTCGAATGAAAGTCGAAGTTGATTTGCTGGAGCTGTGACAAAATTGGCTAATTTTGAAAAGGTATGTAAAGTTATCTTCGGTAATAACAATGCCAAGGAATTAACACAGATAAGTGTTAAACATTTTACTCAGGTTCCAAGTATTTTCAGGTGTATAACTATGTGCACACATCTTTCCTTCCATAGATGAAGTGCGGTTGGTTCATTCTCTCGATTGAGGTGTTTTCAAGAATGATGAAAGGTTTAAATGCATAATGTAATCGTCAAGATACAAATGAGATTTAAGATGAAATCAATTGGCAAACTTGAAGAATTGTTTAGTTTCATATGTTATAATCAATATTTTAATTCATTTTAATTGTCCAATGTTGGTAGTCCTCAGTAGATAGTCCACAGTTAACAGTTCAATAATTCATATATTGTTTAATATATTATATTCGAATTAATTAATACGTGTCGTGACCCGTGTACATGTCTCAGACTCGATCACAACTCAAAGTATATATATTATTATAAAATCAACCTAAACCATGTATAGCTAACTCGATCATTACTACATATAGAGTGTCTATGGTTATTCCAAATAATATATATAGATGCGTCGATATGATATGTCAAAACCTTGTATACGTGTCCCGATATTTAAAGTGCGTAAAATAAATAACAGAAATTAAATGACGATAAATAAAATTGCGAGAATATAAATTGCGATAATTAAATTGCGATAAATAAAATGTAATCAGTTAGCTAGGAACAGTTAGCTAGGAATAGTTAGCGTTGATTAACAAAATTTTTCATAGTTAATTTATTTGTTTCTAACAAATTTTATTTTGTCCAATGTTTTCTTCATTATGCCACTTGTTGGATTCTGATAGGTCAAAATCCAAATATGAAATTGAATGAAAATGGTTATTCTGCGGTGAACGGATTCGTATCTTTATAGATGTAAGTAGGATAGTAAATGAATGTTGAATCAGATTTGAAGAATGTACAGTGTAACTTATTAATGTGAAATCTAAATATTCCTCGGATATTACCTACCCGTTAAAATATTTTCACCATTAACAGTTTGTACAAAAGAATTTTTAATTACAATCCTTATGAAAATATATATATACATATATATTTTCTTCAGATGTAATCATGGATTTAATGAGTTAATATAATATTAATCTCATTTTATTTACCGTTTGAACAAGAGTATATAATCTCTAAAATATTAGAGATTACATAATCGCCATGCCGAACGAAGATAAATGATGTAGAACGTCATGTAGAATGAAGATAATCGATGTAGGACATCATGTAGTATGATGATTATGCTAGAGGTACAGACTGTGAGTGTGAGGCGTGTAGTGTTGAGTCTTGTCCTGCGGATGTTGTTGTTGGTGGTACTGGTGTTGCCGGTGCTGTTGCTGAAGCTGGTAGGTTCTGCACCACGTTTTCCAAATTGATTACTCGAGTGCGAAGCTCGTTGACTTCTTCCATTATTCCCGGATGATTGACGGTCGGAACGAGTGGAATAATGAGATTCAGAATTTGAGATAGTATATAATCATGAAGAGATACTCGAGAAATGAGTGTGAAAATGGTGTTTCGGATTGGTTCATCGGTAAGTGCTTCGGTTCATCGCCAAGAGGTGAATTTGGTTGATGGAAAGGATCGCCCTCTTCTCGTCTCCATTGATTTAGTCGATTACGAACCCATCAAATGAATTGGGGATGGCTGATTGGTTGATTTATTCTGGTGACACTGCTTTCGGAGCTTATGTGAAACTCCATATCGGAATAGCTGTCAGAATTCGAGGGACTTGAACTAGTTGCGAGTTCTGTCTTGTACGGTTTGATTAAGGGTTTTCGATATGAAATGATCTTAGGATATCGGATGATATTCTAATTACATAGAATACCTATCTGTAGTACAGAAGATCTCGTAGATTACGGAGAAATTTAAGGAATATGTCATGCAAGGTTTACAGTAACAGATACGCTAAGATATGATTTAGCAGATACACTAAGATATGTGATCATATACATAGCATTGTATATGTATATTTTATTTGCTAAAAGCCTAAAGTAGAATTACGCGAACTATAATGCAAAGTTATGAAGTGTTCGCTGAAAATAAGTATAGCAGCTATATTTCCGCACAAATAAAGGACTGCGGTTTAATCCGCTGAGTTTCCGCGGATAGTTAAGTAATTCGTAGACCGCTGATACCTTGAATACTATAAATAGGGAGCATGGCCTCTCATTTATAGGTTGTTGATTCTCGGCCATTTGCCCAAGCCTTTGTGATTTTCACTTGTGACTCTGCCTAAGGAATTTCCACATCGAGTTAAGGTGAATCATGCTAATTAACAATCAAGACCGGGTCGGGGTGGTTGAACACTTGATAGTTAAAGTGAAAGACGATCATCGGGGCCCAAAATAATCATCAAACATTCCATCCTTCATCTTTATTATTGCACTCAATCCTTAATTAAGTAACATCCTAATTATGGATTGATCAATTGGTGCCATCAGTGGGACACGTTTGACGAATTAAACTGAAATTTTTTTGTTTCGTGCTATCAAACAATCAATCGCTTGGTTTAATTTCAAATCGTGTTTTTGTTGTGGTGATTTGCAGGTGCTTTTTGAAGGAGTAATTAGTTGATCTGCTTAATTGTCATGATGACAAGCGCAAAGTAAATAGGTGTTTCTACGAACGCTGATGCACTTCCTAGCGATTTGCAGAATGTCACAATATTTCCATTGCAAGCAAATACCAATATAACTGCGAGAAAATCATTTCAGGAATCGACTGTTAAAACATCTGCGGCAAATAATGCTAGTGATTCGCAGCCAGAAGTTGCTGCTGAAAAAATGGTTGCACGCAGAACATTGCTGCAAAACCGTTAAGAAATAATTACTGAAGGAAAGCAAATAAAGGCTTTGGCTAGCAAATCTAGCTTGCGAACTGACAAAATTGGTGGCACTGTCATTGAACAGGCTAAGAAAGATGCCAAATATAGTCGCGAGTCCCACATACCGCGAACTTACCTATGGCCGTTAAATGATTCGGGATCACAGGTTGATCGCCTAGTTATTGAGCAAAATGACAGTGATAGTGATAATGTGGAAGATCGCGTTATTTTGAATTCTGCATATAACTCAAAAATGACTAAGGCAACAAGAGAAGAAAGCGAATTTTCTGATGATTCGGATAGTGTGGAAGAGTTTGTTAAAGTTCCACATGTTAAGCGAAAATGCCCACCAACACCTTTCCCTCGTTATGGGGAAGAAGGTGAAGCATCTGATGCTGCCCTTAGAGAAAATGCTCAAAATTTTTGGCGGATGCTTTCAAAAGCATTGTGCCAAAGTCAATACAACATAAGTTTGAACAGCCAAATTTCTTGCAAGATATAATTGCAAAATTTTGTGCGGAGAATGTAGATACTCGCACAAAAAAGGCAGCTGAAATTACCACTGTTGCAGACAAGTTTGTTCAGCATATTTCTGATTATCCAATTGTTTCTCCGCTAATTGTGCCGGCAACATTGGGAGTTTATTCAGGTTTAACTGATCCTTTAGATTTTCTGCAACGCTTTGAAGGAGTGGTTAGCACCTATAACTGGGATGAGCCAGTTGTGTGCAGTGTTTTCCCTATGGCCTTGCAAGGGTCAGCAAGAGAGTGGTTTCATAGTCTGCAAGCTCGCAGTATTATTGGCTTTGTTGATCTTCGCGAATTTTTTTTTACAGTTCCAGAATCTACTGCCGCAGAAAAAGACGCATATAGAATGTCACGATATTAAGCAAGGCAACAAGGAAACCTTGAGTGCGTTACTTACGCGGTACATTAATGAATGCCAAAAGATTCCAAGTTTGCATGAAGACAAAAAAATCTCTGGTTTTTTGCATGCTATTAATCCACAGCGACATCCAACCCTTATGCGAAGGTTGCGAAGAGATGTCCCGCAGACTTTTGTTAAAGTTCAACAGGAAACATATGATTATCTCCGCGGTGGAGAGGATAGCACTATAACCCCTGCATGTGGGTGGGGTAGAGATAAAAGTTGGCAAGATGACAATGACTCTTTTCGTGATGGTAACAGTGATAATTATCGCGGACCAGGTTTTCCATCACGAAATGACAGGTTTCAAGGTCAACATGATAACCATGGATATGTCCGTTGCGATCGCTATTCTACACGAAAGTGGAGCAATGAATCTTTCAATATTATTCAGATGCTAACAAAAACACCTAAGGAAATTTTGTTACAAAAGAGAGTCGCTAAATCTTTTCCTGATCCGCAGCCTTTGGGAGAGAATAGCAGGCGCGATCGGTCAAAGTTTTGTGTTTTCCATGACGATTATGGTCATGACACCAATCGCTATAGAGATTTGGCAAAATTGATCGCAGAGACATATGAGCAAGGTAAGTTGGACCATTTAATCGCGCAGAATAATACAAGTACTGCGAATGCGATTATAATGCCTACAGAAGTCAATACTTCAAATGCGCCAAATATGGTTGAGCGAAAGGCTCCCGCGGTGAAAAATCTGGGTGTAAAGATGGTGAGTAAGAAAGAAAACCAGCACGGAATCCAGGTCATTAATGTGGTAGAAGTGCAAGGTGAAATGTCAGTACTTCAAATATCTGAGCAGATTGTCAGTTGGAAATGTCCTTCCATTACTTTTCCTCCTGCAAGTTTGACCGCGGATGTTTACAAACCAGTAGTGGTTTCATGCCGCATTGCAAACACTGGTATTATGATAATGAAGGTACATGTGGACACTGGTAGTAGTGTAGATGTCATGTATGAACAATGTTTTTAGTAAACTGTCCTCAAACATTCAGGCTTTGATGAAATCTACTGCGATTTCACTTGCTGGATTCTCAGGAGAATCAACCTGGCATGTTAGCCAATTAGAATTACAAATGGAGTTAGTTGATGATTGCGATGAGTTGCTAAGGCATCAAGCTTTATTAAATCTATACATCATGTGAAATCAGTCGCGGTTTAATATGATACTTGGGCGCACTGCTTTGCGCATGTTTGGCGCTATCCCTTCTACTATACATGGCATGGTGAAATTTTCTTCTAATAAGGGAATTGGTACGCTAACTTCTGCGAAAGTGGAACCTTTTTGCGCTATGATTATGGCAAGTGAAAATATGGGTGTCGAGGGGCATTCAATCCACTCTGAATAATGCGAATGTTGATAGTAGAAAAAGTTTAGTTAAATTTGATCAATGTTTGAAATGTTGCATTTATTTTTTGAAATTTATATTGCGAAAAAGTAATGAATGAAGCAAAGTTAATTTCAGTGTTAGTAGTTGTTTCTTTACAAAGCGAAAACACTGCGTGTGGCCACGCATGGTGATTATTTTGCAGAATGCAATTACTTATTACATCATAACACTAAGTTAATGTTTGTGACATACGATTACGAATCTGCGGATACTTTAAATAAAAAGGCATGGTTTTTGACGCACATGGCCTGCTTAAATGTTATAATAATGCAAATATGCATTGCAAAATAACGTGCTAAAAGCCAAGTGTTGAAATTGCCCACTTGTGTTAACTTGAAAATATTGCGAAAGGATAAAATTTCCTAAGTATTTGATCTTGTCAATACTTAGATGCTTCGCAATGCTAAATTTACCTAAGGATCGATTTGTCGGACTTAGAAGATTCATAATGATTAAAAGATTGTTTCGCATAAAGTACACGTTTGTTATTTGCACAATAACGAATGCGGAAATTGCAAAGGGCAAGTCTGAATTATGAATATATGATAAAAAGCGCTATACAAATAAAAGAAGTTGCAACTGCGAAATAAAAATAAGTTCTTAATATTGAGCATGGAAACAACGCGGATAATTACAAAAAACGCAATTCAAGATTGCGAAAATACATTTACAAACTAGCTGAGATAATCTAAAGCTCTAATGCTTTAATATCTACGAAAGTAATGCCCTCGCGTCGACTTAATTCTTCCAGGGCAGGTATGCTGACTTTTTCAACCCCCTTCTTCGCTCTTGCGAGTGCTTCGTGAGCATCATCTGTGGCGCATATTTCTTTGGCCATGTCTGAAGGTAAAGGTTGAGAAAGATTGCCATGCTTGCACAAGAGATCATACCACTCACAGCGAGTGGCAAGTTTCGCTGCTTGGGCATATGTCCGAAACTTATCAGTGACTGGATTGGAATCCATCACCTTGTCTGCGAACTCCGGGAGGTACTTAACAAGCTGTGCGAATTCTTTTTCCGCAGTCTTCGCCCTCTTCTTGAGTCTGGCATTCTCCTCTGCAGTCTTTTGGAGACGTGCCTCAGCCTTTTGTGCTCTTTTTTCATGAGCAGTAGCTAGCTTAACTTGCTTTTCATACTCATCAGAAACTTCAGTAAAATGCTCCACGTTATCAACAGTTAGACAGAGTGCATTATAACAATTATACAATCGCTGTCTTTCTGCTTGAGGATATGTTAGCTCGCGGTATTGTTTTTTCGTTTCTTTGGGGATGAATCTGTAGAGCTTCTGATATAATTAGTTGGCTTTTTCTGCCTCTGCGGCTTCTTCCGCATCTTCTTCTTCTTCTTCTTCTTCTTCTTCTTCTTCTTCTTCTTCTTCTTCTTCTTCTTCTTCTTCTTCTTCTTCTTCTTCTTCTTCTTCTTCTTCTTCTTCTTATTCTTCTTCTTCTTCTTCTTCTTCTTCTTCTTCTTCTTCTTCTTCTTCTTCTTCCTCCTGATTCGACGCTTCTACATCAGAAGGAAGAGTTAAGTCCTCATGCCCGGGCTCTTCAAGAATATCTGTAGGGATATTCCCGGTGATATTGTAGAGCGGTGTGGTTTCAGGGGTTGAGTCTGAAAGATCAACTACAAACAAATAAGTAAATATGGCAAATCTATGCGAAAATAAAAAATGCATAATGAACGAATACTGCAAAATTAACAAATGCTTACTTGCTTCTTGTTCAATAAGAGAGCGCAGTTGTCTTTTGCGTAGGGTGGGGGCACTTTCTGCAGCTTTCTGCTTACCGCGGTCTTCACCACCAGAAATAAACAATGTATTGATGATTGGTTCATCAATGGGTATAATCTCGCCGTTGCCATTTTTCAAGCAGCACGCAGGTCTGATCCTATTGATATCTGTCGACTTCATGATTAGATCAAGCCCAATCACTGCGAAAAACAAAACGTGTAAGGATATATGAAGACAAGGAAAAATATATTATATAATGCGAACAGTTTACGCGAAATACCATTATTCACATGGTCGATTAAAAGAGCATCGCAGTCGCTCCAAGGCCATTGAATTAAGACCCTGCCAATATACAGCGGTATATTCGAATATGTTCGCAGGATTAGGCCAGCACCCTTGAGTGTCTTGAGAATGTCATTTTCAAGATCGTCAAGTATAGGCCTATCATTCAAAGTGCCATCAAGTGCAGTACACCATTTTCTTGGTATATTGCTATCCACATGGGCGGTGTTGTTAATATAAAAAAAGAACCGCGCCAGTTGCCAATTGAGCCTTTTGGCGAAGTCATTACGCCAAGTTTGCTGCTAATGGTGTATCCTAGGAGATACACGCATAAAAACATCATTTTATACAGAAAACTCGATCAAAGAGCACAAGAGATAGCTAAAATTGTTGATCTTCAGAATTTACTGCCCAGCATCCAGCAGGCCGCCCAACGTCAAGTGTAAGCCCTGCAGGCATCTTCTATGCATAAGCCCTTTAACTCAGCGAGTGAACGGCACGCATCCACGTCAGCACACGCCACCGACATTCAGGATACTTCACGTAATAGAACCATTCTGATCTGAACTTCAGTTAGAGAGAAGTACACTTTCTCTCTCACACAGTTCTTTCTCACTCTAAAATAACATTAGCCGCTTAACAGCAGTGCGCTAAATGGATCATTACAGATTGATCCACAGATTGATTGAGGCCACCCAACTATCTCACATCTGTGTTCCGGGTCTGCAGAGATTATTTCTCAAGGGCAAACAACAATCAATAGTATACGCCACACGCTGAGCAGCTAACTTTCTGTACTAGTACCTTACAGCCGTTATACGGAAAATCGTACTAACAGCTACAAAATGAGAACCATCATGCATCGTATAGCACAAGGCTATTGCATGCGCGAAACACGTTCAGCAGCGGTTGTTTGTTAGTGGCGTTGCAATACATCTCAAACAACACAATTTTGTTGATTGCGTTTGGATGAAGCTGTGCAATGGCAATTTTATAATATTCACAGACACTGCGAAAAATTGCGTAAGTGGAAAGAGAAGGTTGCCTTGTGAGATGGCGGCCTCATAAATAGTAATCATCCCTTTCGAAGGAGCGTTGGCTCGACATTCGGCTGCAGGCGCGGTGGGAACAAATTGACCAAGTGGAGGGTACCACTGTTGTAGAGTTTGGAGTTTCGATTCCGTTATATACAAAACGAAACCTTGTAACACCCCGTTTTTCTCCGTACATGATTTATAAGTTTATTATGTATGTACGATAGGCGTATGAAGGGTTGGGGACATGTTCGGTTGTTAAGGTCTTGTTTGCAAGGAAATAAGTCAAACCACGTTGAACGTCGCGGCGCGACAAAGGAGTCTGCGGCGCGGCATTTAACTGGAATCCAGATCAGAAGCTTGATTAAAAATGATCCCAGAACTAGGCAAATGTCGCATCGTGACATTTAAGGCCGCGGCGCGGCGATACGGGCAAACTGGTACCAGATTCTTGTAATTTTAAATAAGGTTCAAGGGCAATTTGGTCATTTCACGTTAGAGCCAGATTTGAGGCTTTAACCTCATCCATTCATTTCATTTCCTAATTTCATTTTCCTTTTCATTTAATTTTCCTCTCAAAAACTCAAACACCCATTTGATTTCAAAGGGATTTTTGGAAAGGAAAAAGCGGGATTTGATCTTTGGCGTAGTTGACTAGTTTGTTCTCCTCGTTCTTAGTGACACAGTGATACTAGTGGTAAGCTCTAACTCCGAATTTCATTTTCGTGTTCATCATTCAAATTTGAGGCTTTTGATTGTATGATTCATAGATGGAACCCATTTAGTTGTTAATTAGAGATTAACGCCAAGATTCGGGTTTGTAAGTGTTAAAGGCGGGTTTTGGGTTGGTTAATGATTTAACCATGTTTAAGACTTGTAAATGGTGTACAATCACTAGCATTAGTGATTATTGGTGTTTTGGAGACTTTTAGGGTTTTCGTGGTTGACTAATTTTGACTAGAGTCGAAATTAGGGTTTGTTGTGGATTATGACCCGAATGTCGATTCGATGAGGTTTGTAAACTTAAAATGGATTAAGTTGAAGTATAAAACCGAGTTAAACATGTTTTGGTGTCAAAACTTGTAAATGGTGAGATTTGGACCTTATGGGTTAAAATTAGGGTTTATGGGCGATTTTGAGAACGATAAGTGTTTAACACTTGTGTTCGGGTTCAATTGGCATTTTAGGACCATTATCACTTGTGTTAGTGATTATTGATTAGTTTGGGTGCGGTTTGTCCTTGGAAGTGCATTTGGGTCAAAATTGCACTAAGTGTCGAATTAGATTAGTTTGTAGATCCAATCTAAGTGTGTTGTTGAATTTGTGATAATGGATTAGGTACTTTCCATTGACGAGTTGCGGATTACTTGGAAGCATTTCTTCAAGGCGACAAGGTGAGTGTTAATATCCTATATGCATATGTATGTGTAGGATGGGTGCGGGTCGGGTGAAGTGATTCTCGGCTATAGAGCTCACTTCACATATAGGTGGATTTGATGGACTTTTGTATGAGTCCAATTAGCATGGTTGTGTGTTTTGGTTGACCTCCTTTGGCGAGGTACACGCTTGTGTGTACGTTATCACACGTGGTTGTGATTTGGATGTTATAACCCCAATGGCGAAGGGTTGATATTGTTGTGAAGTGGATGACCCCGATGTGGTGGATTTTATAATCCTGTGACCGTGGGTTTTGATGTTGAGAAGTGGACCTCGTGTAGTTCGGATTCACGATGACGCGTGTAGTTCGGTCATCTTATTGGAAATGAATCTCGCGTAGTTCGAATTCATGGTGACTCGTGTAGTTCGGTCATCTTATTGAGGTAGTAATCTCGTGTGGTTTCGGATTACTAAGGCTCGTGTAGTTCGGCCAACCTCGATGTTGTGAAGATAGTAATCTCGTGTGGATTCGGATTACTAAGGCTCGTGTAGCTCGGCCAATCTTCATTGTGGCTTTTGGTATTCGGTAATGGGTTAAGGGGTTAACCTTATTCGTTTTATATTGTTATATATATTAATGTATTGTTGTGTTGTAGCTAACCCTCCGGGTGTAGCTTATTGGCGTTGTTCACATCGTCGTGGTGAACTTATACTTTTTTGATATCTTTAACTTGTTGCTTAGAGATTGTACGGTATGCTTAGTGTAGTTGCCTTATACATGGATGCTTCGGTATGCGGTATTTGATATTTTTGTGGCGTGTCCATTTTATACATATATATATGTATGTAGTATGTTAACATTCACTAAGCGTTAGCTTACCCTCTCGTTGTTGCTATTTTTATAGGATCGCATGCTTGACGGCTCGGGTAAGCTTGGGGATTAGAGATCTTGGCTAGGTTGCTAAGAAGATCTTGCTTTTGTACTCGATTAGGATTTGGGTAGCGTAGTCCCAAATCACCATGCTCGGTTTTGTTGGAAACTAATCTAGTCAGGTCGTGTATGTCCGTTTGGACAATAAATCAATGTATTAAATGTTTTAAGGTTTATTAAACCTTCTATTGTATAAAAGATGTTTATGGAAACACAATTGGGTCCTAAAGTATTATTTAACGCGTATTAAAAGGAAAAAATTTTATGGGCCAGTTTTAATACGGGTTGGGTCGTTTCAAGTGGTATCAGAGCATGGTCTAAGGGATTTAGGCGACTTGAGATAGGTGCCTAGACTTAGACTTTTGTGTGTGCTTATTTGTTGCGGGACTTGTAGGTGAACGGGTCGGAACGGGTTATAGTTAGTGCCTTGTTTGTAGGAGGACTAACTAGGATTTTTTTGGCTTGTGTTGTGATGCTATTCCCTTGCATGTGTTTATATCGCGTGGAATCGTCGTTGTGTTGGTTATATCATCGAGCGAGGCGGTCGTTGTACTAACGAGTTGAGACGACGTGTGTGCGTAATAAGGACTTGCAAACCTTATTACGGGTGCAAATCGTGTCTAACAAGTGATGTACGATGAGTGTTGAGCAAAACGAGATCGAGACGAATGACGAGGAGTTTAACTCTAGAGTTGCGGCCGCCATTGCGGAGCAAATGAGTGCGTTTCGAGAAGAAATGGATAGGAAGTATTCCAAATTTTAGGGTAGTAGTGACATGGAGCGTTGCCTTAAGAGCTTCATGAGGACTAAACCCCCGATGTATGACGGGAAACCGGATCCTTTGGTAAGCACAACTTAGATCTCGGATGTCGAAGGGTGTTTTCGTACTATTGAATGCCCTCCTGAGAAGAAGACGAGATTCGCTACTAGTTTGTTGCGGGGTAGGGCAAATGATTGGTTGGATGGTAAGATTGATCTTGTCGGTGGTGAACCGTTTATGGCGTTAGCGTGGGACGGGTTTAAGAAGGAATTCTTCGAGGAGTTCCGGACTTCAGCCGATTTGTCGGAAATGCGTAATGAGTTGCGAAATTTGCAACAGGGTTCTATGGATTTGAATACTCTCAAGATGACCTTTATGGTGAAGGCTCGTTTTTGCCCGGAGTATTTGGGGAATGATAATTTGTTGATGCAAGATTTCTATCGAACCTTAAATGATGACTTGAAGAATAAGATTAGTCGGGGTAACGCGAAATTGTTTGCAGAATTATTCACCGTGGCTAGAGGTTTCGAGTCGTATTCACGATCAAAGAAGGGTGAACCTTCGAGCGAGAGAAGGGTTGTTTCGTTTAGTGCTCCGAGTAAGAGGACTAAGGGTCCGAGTGTTAGCACGGGTGGTACGCGAATGGGTATACCGGATTCTAGTGCATCTAGATGTTACAATTATGGCATGAGGGGTCACAAGTCTTGGGAATGTTCGGTACCAAAGGGTGATGGTATGGTGTGTTTCAATTGCCAAGAAGAAGGACATTGTAAGTCGGAATGTCCCAAGTTAGCGGGGACGGGTGCGGCAAGGAGACGTTAAGGTACATTTTGTTTTAATAAATATGCCCTTTGATTATTTATTAAGTGCCGTTTGAATTTGAGTTGATTAAATGCCTTGTGTTGTTCATATTGTTGTTATGGGTGACATTCCTAATGGAAGTACCCAATGGTGACGTTGATTGTCGGGCGAATGGCGTAAGACTTGGTGCCACCAAGCATTCCTTAGTCTGGGAAATGTTTCTACCAAGCCATGGAAATGGGTTTTGGTGTTCGGTTGTTAAGCGCGTGTTCGCTTTTGTGTGGAGGTCGATGAACCGTGAGGTTCAACGGGTGGGCTGAAAAACTTGAGATCGAGTGTTTTGAATCTCGATGTATGTTGGTAATGGAGTATATAAGACGCGACATTAGGTGCCTCTTTTATACCTACTAGCGTAGTGTTCGACTCCGATTGTGTTGTGGTTACATTGTACTTAGGGTACCGGAGTGAAACCCTTAGGTACATGAGTGACTAGGTGGAAATTGACAAATTAGAGCAATTGGATGATTGCGCGGGTGTGGTTTGTGTAATCGTGGTACACTTTTTGTTCGAAGTGTTTAAGGATTGATTGAAATCCTTCGTGTGCTCAAGGATGGAGCAAGATATGGTGATGGGTCTTGTGAGCCCAATTGTTTGTAAAGTCTACCTTTGGTAGCATTGTACGGTTGTGGATATGGGACGTAGTTCCAAGTGGGGGAGTTACACTCCCGCACGAGGAAGTTTTAGTGTGAGATTTCGGATGATGCTTTTGGTAGATCCGGAAAATGTTCTCGAGACCTGGTTTTGGTCGATTTGTGGTTGATTACAATTTCGGATAAATTGTACTTATGGTTTGGATTTTAATTATCACCGAGGTGGTAATGTGGTAAATCTCGTTGAGAGATAATGGATGTGTTTGGTGAGCAAGGTGAAATCCTTCGGTTAAGGGAGGTGTGTGTCGGATTATCTTCTAGAGAATTATTGTTTTGTGCCTATGCTTGATATAGGTGGTTCTTGCTCGAGTGTGTGAATGGTTAGTGGTATCCGTTAGGATTCACTATGGCGTAGCAGAGCGCGATGTTACGCTACTCGTCGTTCGAGGCCAAAAGGGCGTTGATTGATGAAGCATGACTTTCGGAGTCCGCTGAATTCATCATGGTATTGGTGATTGATGAAGCATGACCTTTAGGGTCTGCTGACTTCATCATGGGAGTATGCGATTGGTGGAGCATGACCTTCGGGGTCCGCTGACTTCATCATGAGCGAGGTGTTATATCGGTGAAGCATGACCGTTGACGGGGTCCGCTGACTTCATCCGGTGTTGAGATTGGTGAAGCATGATCTTCGGGTCCGCTGACTTCATCATGGTATTGGATCGCGTATGGTTTCGGATTCACGATGACGTGTGTGGTTTCGGTCATCTTATTGTGGAAGTGAGTCGCGTGTAGTTCGGATTCACAAATGACTCGTGTGGTTTCGGTCATTGTATTGAGGAGTGAGTCTCGTGTAGTTCGGATTCACAAATGACTTGTGTGGTTTCGATCATTGTATTGAGGAGTGAGTCTCGTGTAGTTCGGATTCACAAATGACTCGTGTAGTTCGGTCATTCCTCCGGGATAGTGACTCTCGTGTAGTTCGGATTCACTAAGGCGCGTGTAGTTTGGCCAATCCCGATTGTTGTTGTGGTGAAGGTAGTGAGTCGCGTATAGTTTGGATTCACTAAGGCGCGTGTGTTTTCGGCCAGCCTTTGGGTTGTTTGATCTATTGGTTGTTTATACACCAATGGTGGGGTCGTAAGGACCATGTCGTGTGATCTATTGGTTGTTTGATACACCAATGGTGGGGTCATAAGGACCATGTTGTGGGAACTATCGGTTGTTTTATACGCCGATGGTGGGGTCGTGAGGACCATGTTGTATGATTAGTGAGGCGATAGCCGTGTTTTGCTCACGTGTTGTTACGGGTGTGACAATAGTCGATTTTGTACACCTTGAGATTTGCGTTTCCATAGTCGTTTTGGGCGCTATCAGTTTTAGTTGTGGGATTATGATGTTACGGTAGTTGCGTATTGGTCGTATTGCGCACTACAAGGGATGTTTAGTGATTGGTGTTATCCGTCAGGATTCGTTTGGTTCGGTCTTCATCGTCTCGGATTGTTGACCTTAGGTTGAGAATTGGTTGCTTTTAGCGTTGTACTCGGTAACGGTACACTAAGGGGTTGATATCTCGGTACGAGATTGGTTGAGTTTTCCCGATATTAGGGAATGAGCATGGTTTTAGTGCTCGGATTGTGGATTTGATAAATCGCGGGTGACGATTTAGTTGTTAAAGGCAATTCAGTGGGAAGAATTGCTTAGGAATGTCGGTTGGGACTTATGTTTGAGGACCGTGAAGTGTGGTCCGTTTGGTTAAGTGACGAGGATCACGAGGACGTGATCGAATCTAAGTGGGGGAGAGTTGTAACACCCCATTTTTCTCCGTACATGATTTATAAGTGTATTTTGTATATATGATAGGCGTATGAAGGGTTGGGGACATGTTCGGGTGTTAAGGTCTTGTATGCAAGGAAATGAGTCTGACCACCTTGAACGTCGCGGCACGACAAAGGAGGCCGCGACGCGGCATTTAACTAGAATCCAGATCAGAAGCTTGATTAAAAATGATCCCAGAACTAGGCAAATGTCGCGGCGCGACATTGAAGGCCGCGGCGCGGCGATACGGGCAAACTGGTACCAGATTCTTGTAATTTTAAATAAGGTTCAAGGGCAATTTGGTCATTTCACGTTTGAGCCAGATTTGAGGCTTTAACCTCATCTATTCATTTCATTTCCTAATTTCATTTTCCTTTTCATTTCATTTTCCTCTCAAAAACTCAAACACCCATTTGATTTCAAAGGGATTTTTGGAAAGGAAGAAGCGGGATTTGATCTTTGGCGTAGTTGACTAGTTTGTTCTCCTCGTTCTTAGCTACACGGTGATACTAGTGGTAAGCTCTAACTCCGAATTTTATTTTCATGTTCATCATTCAAATTTGGGGCTTTTGATTGTATGATTCATAGATGGAACCCATTTAGTTGTTAATTGGAGATTAACACCAAGATTCGTGTTTGTAAGTGTTAAAGGCGGGTTTTGGGTTGGTTAATGATTTTACCATGTTTAAGACTTGTAAATGGTGTACAATCAGTAGCATTAGTGATTATTGGTGTTTTGGAGACTTTTAGGGTTTTCGTGGTTGACTGATTTTGACTAGAGTCGAAATTAGGGTTTGTTGAGGATTATGACCCGAATGTCGATTCGATGAGGTTTGTAAACTTAAAATTGATTAAGTTGAAGTATAAAACCAAGTTAAACATGTTTTGGTGTCAAAACTTGTAAATGGTGAGATTTTGACCTTATGGGTCAAAATTAGGGTTTATGGGCGATTTTGAGAACGATAAGTGTTTAACACTTGTGTTCGGGTTCAATTGGCATTTTAGGACCATTATCACTTGTGTTAGTGATTATTGGTTAGTTTGGGCGCGGTTTGTCCTTGAAAGTGCATTTGGGTCGAAATTGCACTAAGTGTCGAATTGGGTTGGTTTGTAGATCCAATCTAAGTGTGTTGTTGAATTTGTGATAATGGATTATGTACTTTCCATTGACGAGTTGCGGATTACTTGGAAGCATTTCTTCAAGGCGACAAGGTGAGTGTTAATATCCTATATGCATATGTATGTGTAGGATGGGTGCGGGTCGGGTGAAGTGATTCTCGGCTATAGAGCTCACTTCACATATAGGTGGAATTGATGGACTTTTGTATGAGTCCAATTGGCACGGTTGTGCATTTTGGTTGACCACCTTTGGCAAGGTACACGTTTGTGTGTACGTTATCACACGTGGTTGTGATTTGGATGTTATAACCCCAATGGCGAAGGGTTGATATTGTTGTGAAGTGGATGACCCCGATGTGGTGGATTTTATAATCCCGTGACCATGGGTTTTGATGTTGAGAAGTGGACCTCGTGTAGTTCGGATTCACGATGACGCGTGTAGTTTGGTCATCTTATTGGAAATGAATCTCGTGTAGTTTGGATTCATGGTGACTCGTGTAGTTCGGTCATCTTATTGAGGTAGTAATCTCGTGTGGTTTCAGATTACTAAGGCTCATGTAGTTCAGCCAACCTCGATGTTGTGAAGATAGTAATCTCGTGTGGATTCGGATTACTAAGGCTCGTGTAGCTCGGCCAATCTTCATTGTGGCGTTTGGTATTCCGTAATGGGTTAAGGGGTTAACCTTATTCGTTTTATATTGTTATATATATTAATGCATTGTTGTGTTGTAGCTAACCCTCCGGGTGTAGCTTATTGGCGTTGTTCACATCGTCGTTGGTGAACTTATACTTTGTTGATATCTTTAGCTTGTTGCTTAGAGATCGTACGATATGCTTAGTGTAGTTGCCTTATACATGGATGCTTCGGTATGCGGTATTTGATATTTTTATGGCGTGTCCATTTTATACATATATATGTATGTAGTATGTTAACATTCACTAAACGTTAGCTTACCCTCTCGTTGTTGCTATTTTTATAGGATCGCATGCTTGGCGGCTCGGGTAAGCTTGGGGATTAGAGATCTTGGCTAGTTTGCTAAGAAGATCTTGCTTTTGTACTCGATTAGGATTTGGGTAGCGTAGTCCCAAATCACCATGCTCGGTTTTGTTGGAAACTAAACTAGTCGGGTCGTGTATGTCCGTTTGGACAATAAATCAATGTATTAAATGTTTTAAGGTTTATTAAACCTTCTATTGTATAAAAGATGTTTATGGAAACACAATTGGGTCTTAAAGTATTATTTAACACGTATTAAAAGGAAAAAATTTTATGGGCCTGTTTTAATACGGGTTGGGTCGTTTCAAACCTTCAGGCGTATGAGGAGATGAAGAAGATGCCATTTGTAGTATGGTAAGAAAAATGGTTATTGAATAGAAGATATTAAGGGTTAAATTGACTAATTGCGAAGAATGAGTGTGATCAGATGAATATGATTCAATACGTAATTGAGAAAGAAAGCTTAAAGTTTTTATGTGGGTTATTCAGCTATTTATACTTGGAATTAAGGCGAGCAAGTTGAAAAGGTAATGATTACATTTACACGGGTAAAATTACTGCAACGTGTAAACGGTAATTTTCTAGCCGTTACGGCGTATTGATTTGACAGAGTTGCGAAAGTTACCATTGTGCCTATGCGTTAAATGTATTAAAATCAACGGTAATAAATGGTTGGTAAAAATTATAAAATATTAATTGCGAAAATTTTAAGGGAGCACTTCTTTATTTTTAGAGTTTATCATGGTACATTTGCTTCGCAAAATGTATCATAATAAACTGGGGGGACTTGATCATATACATAGCATTGTATATGTATATTTTATTTGCTAAACGCCTAAAGCAGAATTACGCGAACTATAATGCAAAGTTATGAAGTGTTCGCTGTAAATAAGTATAGCAGCTATATTTTCGCACAAATAAAGGACTGCGGTTTAATCCGCCGAGTTTCCGCGGATAGTTAAGTAATTCGCAGACCACGGATACCTTGAATACTATAAATAGGGAGCATGGCCTCTCATTTATAGGTTGTTGATTCTCTGCCATTTGCCCAAGCCTTTGTGATTTTCACTTGTGACTCTGCCTAAGGAATTTCCACATCGAGTTAAGGTGAATCATGCTAATTAACAATCAAGACCGGGTCGGGGTGGTTGATCACTTGATAGTTAAAGTGAAAGACGATCATCGGGGCCCAAAATAATCATCAAACATTCCATCTTTCATCTTTATTATTGCACTCAATCCTTAATTAAGTAACATCGCTAATTATGGATTGATCAATTTGAATTTTGTCTATACACTATTCATGCAATCAATGCAGTAAGATGTGTCTAGACTAAGAATGATAAGCAGGTAATTTTCGACACGAAATGATAAGCAAAACTTTTGACATGCAGACACGATCGAAGTCCAGACTCACTAATGCATCTAAGAAACTATCAGTTAGACACACTAATGCAAGACCTGGTTCGCTAAGACCACCGCTCTGATACCACATGAAACGACCCGTCCTAATCCATCTGGACGAATACATTACATTTGGTTACATCGCGAGGTACTTGACCTCTATATGAAACATTTTACAAACATTGCATTCGTTTTTAAAAGACAAACTTTCATTACATTAAAAGTTGACGACATGCATACCATTTCATAATATATCCAACTATAATTGACTTAATAATAATCTTGATGAACTCGATGACTCGAATGCAACGTCTTTTAAAATATGTCATGAATGACTCCAAGTAATATCTCTAATATCAGCAAATG
The DNA here is from genome assembly GCF_046630445.1 of Rutidosis leptorrhynchoides. Lineage (NCBI taxonomy): Eukaryota > Viridiplantae > Streptophyta > Magnoliopsida > Asterales > Asteraceae > Rutidosis > Rutidosis leptorrhynchoides. The sequence goes on from NC_092340.1 coordinate 201,455,025, forward strand.
CACAGCGGAAGATTTCTTTCATACCTAAGAATAAACATGCTTTAAAGTGTCAACTAAAAGGTTGGTTAGTTCATTAGTTTATCATAAACATTCATTTTCATCATTTTAATTGTGACAACCCGTAAATTTTCGGCAAAATTTAAACAAAAATCTTTATATGATTTCATTTAACCTCGACTAATTCCGACGATTCACGAACAATTATTTGTAAATAATTACACATTAATTTGATATATTAATATTATTATTATTAATATCCTTTTTAAACAAGATATCAATAATTAATATCTTTATTATTAGTATTGTTATTATGAATAAAAAAAATATTGACAAATATTCTTGGAAAAGTAATAATCAATTTGTTTATTTTAAAAAAAAATATATAAAAAAAATCCTTAAAATAAATGATTTTTTAATAAAATAAATAAATAAATTACTTTTTAATTAAAAATTATAATGGAAAACTACTTTTATTATTTTATTTTGTGCATTATCCCATGACCTAACATTTAATACTTTTGAATTTTAAAATCTCAATAAAAATTAAAATATTTTTTTTTAATTATTTTATTCTTTTTACCTAATTTTTTCAAGTATAAATACCCCTCATTTCTCATTCAAACTCACACCAAAATTTCTCTCATTCTCTCTTTGAAGAATTACTACTAGTTGATATCCAGATCACTTACTTGCTTTACTTTCCTTCTTGCGTGGAATACTTCAACTGCTATTTAATGTGAGTTTCATATGATCCCTTTTACTCTTTACATTTTTGGGCTGAGAATACATGCGCAACTTTTATAACTGTTTTACACGTATCAACTATTAAACTGTGATATGTTGGGCTATGACCAGCAAGTCCCCAACCGACAAGTATAAACGATAACTTGTTACGGGGCAAACTTGAAAGTCTAGTCTAAATACAAGTACCAACTATTAAACTGTGATATGTTGGCTATGACCAGCAAGTCCCCAATCGACAAGTATAAACGATAACTTGTTACGGGGCAAACTTGAAAGTCTAGTCTAAATATCAGTACCAACTATTAAACTATGTTATACCCGGCTATGTCCGATTAAGTTCCTACAGTGATATTTTTAATTGCTGCGGCATTCTTAATTATTGGGGATAGGCCTATCGAGAGTAACGTCCCCGATACATTTGACTAAGTCTTTGTATTACTTGATAATGAAATTAAACGACAAGGACAGAACAACTTGTCACGGGGCAAACAACGTTTAGTCTAAATATCACGCACTGGCATAACTTTTTGATCCTGCGGGAGATCAACTTGACTGGATCTGAGTGATCTACTTTTGAAAACAAATCTTGTGGTCTAATACTATTACTGAAATCATTATTTATGACAAACCTATGAACTCACTCAACCTCGTGTTGACTTTTTAAGCATGTTTATTCTCAGGTACTTAAATATTGCTTCCGCTGTATATCTGCTGCTTTGATGATGATTGCTTGCCATGCTTGGAGTCTTCATGCATTACTTACCAATTCATTTAAAAACATTTAATGTAATCTATTTATCTTCCGCTGCAAAACTCAATAAATCGTCTCATATAGAGTCGTTCTCGTTTATACAACTGTAATTTGATATAATTAGTCACAAATACCCTAGGCCCTATTTGGGGGTGTGACAGATTGGTATCAGAGCAGGTTGTTGTAGAGAACCAGGATTGCATTTTATGTGTGCCTTATACAATTAGGTACCTTAGCAATGTAGGACTACAACTTTCCTTGACCATAGTGCCTTTAATTGTTGCCTTTAATTGTTAAATGCTATACTATACTTTAGAAACTTTACTTATCTTAGAATGCCGAGCCAACATAAGAACTCTGCTCACTTTTCTAAGTGCTATCCAATTCCGCCACCACATTTAAATACGACACATCATACTACCATTATTGCATAAGTGGAGTATAGACACATCATATCTTATCATATCTATCTCAATAGACTTTGTCTAACACTTTTCCTAAATTTCCTCCGTAAATTACGGAAATCTTTTTGCTATAAATACGTATTCAAGGAGACGAATATATCATTCAGTATTCAATACCCATTTCATATCAAACCCTATTCCAAACACATAATATGAATTTCTCAAACTCCTCAAGCTCCAACGGCAGCGTAACCGGAACAAATGAACCAATCAGGCATCATCTATTCTGGATGAATTGGGGATGGGTTCGTAGCTGACTCAATCAATGGAGGCAAGAAGAAGGTGATCCCTTCCACTAACCAAATTCACCTCTTGGCGAAGAACCTGAGGCGCTTACCGGCGAACCAGTCCGAAACACCATTTTCTCTCTTCTTTCCAGGGTATCCCGTCACGAATATATAATATCAAAGATTTTAGATCTTATTCACCCCCTTGTTCTAACCGCCAATCATCCCGGAATAGTAGAAGAAGTCAACGAGCTTCACGCTCGAGTGGTGGCACTAGAGAATACGGTGCGATATCTACAAGCATCAGCTGCACCAGCAGCATAACCAGTACCATCATCACCACCAACAACAACATCCGCATCCCACGCCTCAACATCACACTCAATACCTCAAACATCAACATCATACGCCCATAGATACCAAGGAATATTAGTAATAATGAGTTAAGATGTATTGACTCATTCTTCGTGAAGAATTATATATGTTTACCATATATATATATATGATTTGGAACAATAATAAATCTTGTCGTACTAAGCAATTACGTGTGAATCTCAACTAGTATGTACTACTTGGTTAATTCATATCACTAATATGCTATGATGTACACCCTTCGCTAATGACTTAACAATTGTTAATCACTGCTTCAGCACAATAAACTCCATTTCATATAAAATCAAGTGTAACGATGAATGTATTGATTCATAACTTCATTAGCGAAATATTTCGCGAAAATTATGAAATCTCTAAGGTTTTGGAAATTATTTACTCTCGTTCCAAACCGCAAATCAGATGAGTTTAATATATATTAACTCATTAAATCCATGATTACATTTGAAGAATACATATATGAACGTATATCTTCATAAAGATTTTAAATTCTGTTGTACAAACTGTTAATTGTGAAAATATTTTAACAGGTAGGAAATACCCGAGAAATATTTACATCTCACATTAATACACTGTACATTCTTCAATTTCGATTCATAAACCATTAATTATACTCACTACCTTCACAATGATACACAATCATCTTCATACAAAATCAATTACACATTCTGAAATTAACATATCGGAATTCAAGTAAAGCTTTAGCAGGTGTTATCTTCCTAAAGATCACTACATTCATGAATTATATTCATTCATATTCTATGATGAATTATCACATCAAACCACCGAAATTATCATTCATTACTTTTTCAACAATGCCTATTCGTCAACCATTAGAACTGTTGACGATTACAGTCAGCGTTTAGTCATCTAAAAATAAAATTTCTTGAAACCATTGATAACCGATGATTCAAATATAGATGCATTAAATGCAGAGGAAACATTGTAGAAGGTCTTAAGGGCCAAAAGTTTGATGATAAAGAATGGTATAAGCTCAGATTTGGGACTGGAAAACGGATTGAGCAAAGTATGATGGAGGCTGTGGATAAATCACAAAGATTAAACCTACCTTCGAAGAATCCAAATGATTCAGTTTCTACTTAGGTCATTAACGAATACCTTGCTCCTGACTCTAAACCTTTACGGACAAATCTTCTTTATCATCCTTCGATCTTAGAAATTCTAAGATATCATCGTATCCTTCGTTATAAATATCCTCTATATTTCTGAAGATATTTTCATAATGATTCTTGTTCGCAATTAATTATCTCTTTACGATATCTTTATTACATCATAAAGGAAACTGTATTAATTTCTATATTCTGTGAAATTCATGTTTAAATTATAAATGTTTTGAAGAAGTGTTGAGAATTGAAGCATGAGTTAGTATAATATAATGACGTCAGGCCAACGTGATTATATTACAGTAAGTCATGCTAAATTTTTAATGGAAGATGATGATTCATAGACTTTATAATCATCATTTGCCATGTTACATGACTCTTACATTCTACTTAATCTCTGGACATATTAAGAACATATATTCTTGATAGTTCTATCCTCAGTAATTCTGGTAATTTACCAAATCAAATCATGATATTACGTTCCGTTCTACTTAGAACATTAGGTTCATTTGAAACTTCATACCTACGAATTCTGGACCGTTACTTGCTTTACAAAAGCATGAAGCTTCGACATATAAGGGAAAATATAAAGCCCGATAATGACACAGAAATTACAAACCGTGTATATCAATGCGTATAGCAATATAAAGACACGGGAGAACTAAAAATACAATAAATCCTAGAGCATAATAGAAGTAAACAGACTCCTCTGGTGGGAATTGGAAAAGAACGAAGATTGCAGCGATAACCAATATAAGGTCAAAAACAAGAACTGGATTGAGCATATTAACAAATCTTTTGAAAGTATGAATTGAGGAAAGAAAGTATAGAAGTGGTGAAGATAATGAAACGGAAGAAGCTAATTTATAGCGAAATTCTAGACATAGCAATCAAGGCAATCCACCGCATTTAATCAAAGATAATCTCAATTTCCTTAATTACCGGAGAATCAAATCTTATAAAGATTTCGATGATTTCTTTAAATCCCTCGAATTCCGGAAATCAACTTTAACCATGTCAAAAGTCAAGAGGAACATTTAATTTCCTCATTTCAATCTTTTACGATAGCTTCGTTTATACTCTTCCTATAATCAAATCGTTTCATCCATACCATGAAATGTCGATAAACCTCTAATTTTCAACCCATATTCATCATTTTTGATGTAAAGAATGACGATCTCTATCAAATTTCATGATTATGATTTTCATAAACTCCTCTTTATTTTTTCTACCCTAATATTGTGGCATAAACGCTCAAGGTTTAAATAAGCTTACTATTATTCATCACACATTTCATGTATATTGAAATGCTTGTATAACGTCATCATCTCTTTCTGAGAAAAACCTAATCAATGACACTCTTGTTAAATCCTTTAGATAACCTTCGCATTAATAATAAAATGCTCTTCATAGAATTTATGGATTGTAAGATTTAAACGCTAGAAACAAAACAATATCCTATTAGTTGGAATTCACGAAAGGCCCCGAGCATACCTGGGAACGTGAAGACCAAATAAAACGAAAATATCCTCACCTATTTACAAACAACGCCGACTGATGGCAACAACTAAATTTCGGGACGAAATTTCTATTAACAGGGGGATACTGTGACAACCCGTAAATTTTCGGCAAAATTTAAACAAAAATCTTTATATGATTTCATTTAACCTCGACTAATTCCGACGATTTACGAACAATTATTTGTAAATAATTACACATTAATTTGATATATTAATATTATTATTATTAATATCCTTTTTAAACAAGATATCAATAATTAATATCTTTATTATTAGTATTGTTATTATGAATAAAAAAAATATTGACAAATATTCTTGGAAAAGTAGTAAATCAATTTGTTTATTTTTAAAAAAATATATATAAAAAAAATACTTAAAATAAATGATTTTTTAATAAAATAAATAAATAAATTACTTTTTAATTAAAAATTATAATGGAAAACTACTTTTATTATTTTATTTTGTGCATTATCCCATGACCTAACATTTAATACTTTTGAATTTTAAAATCCCATTAAAAATTAAAATATTTTTTTTAATTATTTTATTCTTTTTACCTAATTTTTTCAAGTATAAATACCCCTCATTTCTCATTCAAACTCACACCAAAATTTCTCTCATTCTCTCTTTGAAGAATTACTACTAGTTAATATCCATATCACTTACTTGCTTTACTTTCCTTCTTGCGTGGAATACTTCAACTGCTATTTAATGTGAGTTTCATATGATCCCTTTTACTCTTTACATTTTTGGGCTGAGAATACATGCGCAACTTTTATAACTGTTTTACACGTATCAACTATTAAACTGTGATATGTTGGGCTATGACCAGCAAGTCCCCAACCGACAAGTATAAACGATAACTTGTTACGGGGCAAACTTGAAAGTCTAGTCTAAATACAAGTACCAACTATTAAACTGTGATATGTTGGGCTATGACCAGCAAGTCCCCAATCGACAAGTATAAACGATAACTTGTTACGGGGCAAACTTGAAAGTCTAGTCTAAATATCAGTACCAACTATTAAACTATGCTATACCCGGCTATGTCCAATTAAGTCCCTACAGTGATATTTTTAATTGCTGCGGCATTCTTAATTATTGGGGATAGGCCTATCGGGAGTAACGTCCCCGATACATTTGACTAAGTCTTTGTATTACTTGATAATGAAATTAAACGACAAGGACAGAACAACTTGTCACGGGGCAAACAACGTTTAGTCTAAATATCACGCACTGGCATAACTTTTTGATCCTGCGGGAGATCAACTTGACTGGATCTGAGTGATCTACTTTTGAAAACAAATCTTGTGGTCTAATACTATTACTGAAATCATTATTTATGACAAACCTATGAACTCACTCAACCTCGTGTTGACTTTTTAAGCATGTTTATTCTCAGGTACTTAAATATTGCTTCCGCTGTATATCTGTTGCTTTGATGATGATTGCTTGCCATGCTTGGAGTCTTCATGCATTACTTACCAATTAATTTAAAAACATTTAATGTAATCTATTTATCTTCCGCTGCAAAACTCAATAAATCGTCTCATATAGAGTCGTTCTCATTTATACAACTGTAATTTGATATAATTAGTCACAAATACCCCAGGCCCTATTTGGGGGTGTGACATTAATAAACCACAAGATTTTCATTTCCATTTCTCATAAATATACGTCCCATGCATAGAGACAAAAATTATTCATATGGATTGAACACCTGGTAACCAACATTAACAAGATGCATATAAAAATATCCCCTTTCATTCCGGGACATCCATCGGACATGATAAAGCAACATCGAAGTACTAAAGCATCCGCTACAACGGATGGGGTTTATTAGGCCCAATAGATCTATCTTTAGGATTCGTGTCAATTAGTAGATCGGTTTACTAATTCTTAGGCTACCAAGCAAAAGGGGCATATTCGGCTTCGATCATTCAACCATATAATGTAGTTTCGATTACTTGTGTCTATTTCGTAAAACATTTAAGAAGCGCATGTATTCTCAGTCCCAAAAAAAAATATATTGCAAAAGCATTTAAAAGGGGAGTAATGAAACTCACAATAATGTATTTTGTAGTAAAAATACATATGACGACATTGAAAAATGCAGGGTTGGTCTCGGATTCACGAACAAGTATATATATTAACATATAATCGTAATCGAAAAATTTATTTATTGTTAATAGTGATATAAATTATATCCTTTGTTGGAATAATTTCTTATTAAAGTAGTTTAATAATCCATTATAATATCTATTATTTATGAAAAAATAACTTACATTAAGGTTTCTAAAATATATATTTATATATTAATTGCTATATTTATATATAATTTAAATAATATTATTTTAATAATCAAAATATAGTGATATTTAATATTATTATTATTGTAATATATATTTATATAAAAATATCTATTTGTAATAATATTGATGATGATTAGTGATAATAATAATAATGATATTCTATTTATAATTTTCTTGAAAATATTTATATTCAATTTTTAAAATCTTTATTTTTTTTATACTTATAACTTTTAACAACATTATTAAATCTTTTATTTTCATAATCATACTAATTTTAGTAATAATGATTTTGATAATATTAATAATGGTACTAGTAATAGTTTTAATGTTAACAAAATGATAATAATGATAATGATAATAGTTTATTAATAATAACAATATTAATAATGATAATTATGTTAATAATAATAATAAATATGATAATAATACTAATATTAATGATAATAATACTAGATTGTGTTATTTTCCTAATAATGATAATAATAATCATAATCATAACAATAATATTAATAATCAATAATAATAATAATAATAATAATAATAATAATAATAATAATAATAATAATAATAATAATAATAATAATAATAATAAGGTTTATGTTTATACCATCATAATCATAATCATAATCATGTATTATTAATATCATCATCATCTCGCATCCGTATCATCATCATTATCATAACTAAACCATCATCCACATGCATACCATCATTAACATCATAATTTGTACTCGTCATCATCGTTTAACACTTGTTATCATGTATTATCATCATCACTCACCATCATCTTCATGATCATCGAGTCATCATCATAAAACATAGAACATCATCTTTATCATTATCAACTTCATCTGTAGTGACCCGGAGATTTCCGACCAAATTTAAATTTAATCTTTATGTGATCTCGACACGATAAGCAAAGTCTGTAAGGTTGATTCTCAAAAATCCTTGAACTGTTGTTATACATTTAATTGACCTTTGACTATTTTTGATGATTCACGAACAATGGTGTGTAAGTAAAAATATATGTATATAAATAAACATAAACGAGAGTATCTATAATAAGTCAAAATAATAAAATATAATTTAAATATAATAAAATATAATTTAAATATTAGATTTAAATATGTAAAAACAAAATACAAAAATAATTAAGTTAAACTTAAAAAGAAACCATATATATAAATAAATATGATTTGTATGTATAAGTATTATTAAGTGTATATTGTAACATATATTAGAAGTAATTACAAGTTTAAATATAAATGTTATGTTAAAAATTATTATTATTACTTTTATTATTATTATTACTAATACTATTAATGTTGAATATTAAAATTTTTAATATTAATATTATGATTTATAATATGAAATTTAATACATATAACTTGTTATATCTAAATTATTAATTGTATAATTATTAGATATTATTATTACCTTTAATATTAATATCAATACTAGTGTTAGTAATATTATATAAATATGAAAATTTTATATATAAGTATTATTATTATTATTAATATTATTAACACTAATATAATTAGAATTATTAAATTAATGTTATTATCATTTATAATATTATCATTTTTACTAATATTATTATTATTGTGAATTATTATTATTATTAAAATTAATAACATTAGTAATTATATTATTATTACTTATTAGCATTCTATTGGTAATATTATCTATATTATTATTATTATTATTATTATTATTATTATTATTATTATTGTTATTATTATGTATATTAATTATAAATAAATTACAGAATCTGAAAGATATCATGCTGTTACCCATCGCAGTCTCCATTTTTATTTTTTCTGTTATTTTCTTGTTCCAGTACAACTTCTGTCGACCACTTTGCAATAAATCAATGACTTTAACTAAAATTATGGACACATTCATTTTATCTCAGATCCTCAGTATCAATAATCGCTCTCATCTGTTTTAAATTACTGAATTCTAAACAGAAAAATAAATACCACAGCTCGTTCTTCTCTGTTTTCAACTCATTTTACAATAACCCGAATTTGAATGGTATTTCAAAATCCTTAAATGAGGTTTTGTTAGGAATGGTCTGAGTAAACTACCTGCAAAATTACAAGCTTCAATTCTTCCTAACGAATTCCAATTTTTGAGTCAAAGTTTTTAAATTTGAAAGTCAAACTTTTGTTCTTGAACAAATTCGAAGTTTATGTTATGATTTAAATTAAATTAACGATCCCAATAGTTTCTATAAGTGATTTAGGATATCTTTCATGTAGTAATCGAAGTCTATAACGTTCTAAAAATCAAAAAGCCACATTATTTTTTTTTAACTTGCGAACAGCAATACTGCTGTAAAAATATTTTTTTTTTTATCTGTTAAATTTATTTCACAAGTTAAAAACATTTTTGTTGTTTCATGTACAATTACAAAAACAAACGAATTGTAGTTTGTACCAATTTATGAGTCACTAGTTGACTGGAAATTTGAAGAAGGAGAAGAAGATATAGGATAATAGAAAAACGGGTTTTTAATATTTGGGTATGGTTTTTAAATCAGAAAAAGTGGACGGATCAGATGGTGATAGTTGTTTGTGTGTAAACGAGGGGTCTCGGGTTCGAGCCTGGGCAAGGGGAGCTAATTTTTTTTAAACTCTTTTCATGTGAGGTAGCTCCCTAATTTTATTATTATTATTATTATTATTATTATTATTATTATTATTATTATTATTATTATTATTATTATTATTATTATTATTATTATTATTATTATTATTATTATTATTATTATTATTATTATTATTATTATTATTATTATTATTATTCTTGTTATTGTTATTATAAATTATGGTTATGTTAAAATTGATGATATAATCACTAGTATTATAAATTTAGTTATTATTAGGTAATATTGTTATGAATTAATAGTATTATTATTATTATTATTATTAATATAAAGTATAATTTTTATTATTATTACGAATATGATTTTTATTATTATTATTATTATTGTTACTACGAAAATAACACAACTTATTATTATTTTCACTAATACTGGTATTAGCATCACTTTTTTGTAATATTATCATTAATATAAGTATCATTATCAACAATATCATTATTATTATTATTATTATTAGCATTATCATTATTACTAAAGTTATTATTATTATTAGTATTAGTAACTTATCATTATAAAAACTATCATTTTAACAAATAAATATTAGTTTCGTAAAAGATATTTATTACATTCACTATAATTAAGATAATATTCCATATAACTATATATCAATTAGGCTAACATTTAAAATACTTATACAATATCGATTTTTAAATAAAATACTAAACACATGTGTATATAAATATATATATATATATATATATATATATATATATATATATATATATATATATATATATATATATATATATATATATATATATATATATATATATATATATATATATATATATATATATATAAATATATAGATATATCAAGATAACTAAAAGTATAGTTATTAATTATTGTAATGATATAAATATAAAATAAATATATATAACATATAAGTTAAGATATGATTTACATAATTAAAGAATATGTTTTTAATTAAATTTAGAAGAATAAATCCTAAATAACTACAAGATATATAAAAGGATATAACAAATAAAATTAGATATATATAAACTTATTCGGTTACAAATGTGTATATTAATAAATATACAAATGTTATAGGTTCGTGAATCCGAGGCCAACCTTCCATTGTTCAGTTTTATCATATATATTTTTACTAAAAAATACATTAGGTGAGTTTCATTTGCCTTTTTACCCTTTATATTTTTACGTTGAGAATACATGCGCAATTTTTATAAATGTTTTACGAAATAGACACAAGTAATTGAACTACATTATATGGTTGAATTATCGAAATTAAATATGCCCCTTTTTATTAGTCTGGTAATCTAAGAATTAGGGAACAGACACCCTAATTGACGCGAATCCTAAAGATAGATCTATCGGGTCCAACAAGCCCCATCCAAAGTATCAGATGCTTTAGTACTTCAAAATTTATATCATGTCTGAAGGAGGATCCCGAAATGATGGGGATATTCTTATATGCATATTGTGAATGTCGGTTACCAGGTGTTCAATCCATATGAATGATTATTTTTGTCTCTATGCATGGGACGTAGATTTATGAAAAATGAAAATCTTGTGATCTATTAAAATGATGGAAATGATTATTTATGTAAAGTAATGAACTCACCTATCTTTTGGTTGAGACTTTAAAGCATGTTTATTCTCAGGTATGAAAGAAGTCTTCCGCTGTGCAATTGCTCATTTTAAAGATATTACTTGGAGTCATTCATGACATATTTCAAAATACGTTGCATTCGAGTCGTCGAGTTCATCAAGATTATTATTAAGTCAATTATAGTTTAGATATATTATGAAATGATATGCATGCCGTCAACTTTCAATTTATTGAAAGTTTGTCTTTTTAAAAATGAATGTAATGTTTGTAAAATGTATCATATAGAGGTCAAGTATCTTACGATGTAACCAACTATTGTGAATCGTTTATAATCGATACGGACTTTGTCCGGATGGATTAGAACGGGTCATGAAAGTTGGTATCAGAGCGGTGGTCTTAGTGAACCAGGTCTTGCATTAGTGTGTCTAACTGATAGTTGTTAGGATGCATTAGTGAGTCTGGACTTCGACCGTGTCTGCATGTCAAAAGATTTACTTATCATTTTTGTCGGAAATAATCTGTTTATCATCCTTAGGAAATCACCTGTTTATCATTCTTAGTCTAGACACATCTTACTGCAATGATTGCATAAATAGTGTATAGACAAAATTTATATCTTAGCGTATCTGATACTTCATATCTTAGCGTATCTGTTACTGTAGACGTTGCCTGACATCTTCCGTAGATTCCTCCGTAACTTATGGGATTTTAGTATTATATATGCATATGTAAATTATGTATTGCAGGTTACTAATATACATCCTATTCTATTCCTTATCGAAAATCCTTCATCTGATCGTACGAGATGAATCCCTCAACCAGTTCGAGTCCCTCAGATTCCGATAGCTATTCCGATAGTTATTCCGACAACTATTCCGATATGGATTTCCACTCGAACTCCGAAAGTAGTATAACCAGAATGAATTAACCAATCAGCCATCCCCAATTCATCTGATGAGTTCGTAGTTGACTTAATCATTGGAGACGGGAAGAAGGCGATCCTTTTCACCAATCGAATTTCCCTCTTGGCAAAGAACCTGGAGCACTTACCGGAGAACCTGTTCGTAATACCATTTTCACCCTCATTCCTCGAATATTTCACCACGATTATATTCAATCTAAAATTCTAAACCTTATTCATTCGCTCGTTCGAACCGCTAATCATCCCGGAATAATAGAAGAAGTCAACGAATTTCATGTTCGGGTAGTGACTTTGGAGAATAGGATGCAAAATTTACCAGTTTCAGCAACATCACCAGCACCAACATCAATACCAGTACTACCAACTGTAGTGACCCAAACTTTTCCATATTTTTATATATTAAATGAAATTGATATTTACATGATTAAATGTTTCCAACATGTTAAGCAATCAAACTTGTTAAGACTTGATTAATTGAAATAGGTTTCATATAGACAATTGACTGTAGTGACCCGGGAATTTCCGACTAAATTTACCCTTTAATCTTTATATGTTTCGATATGTAAGCAAAGTTTGTAATGTTGAAGTCTTAAAAAAAAAAAAAACTTTGAACTGTGTTCATATATATAAATTTGACCTTCGACTATTCCCGACGATTCACGAACAACGTTGTATAAATATATATATATATATATATATATATATATATATATATATATATATATATATATATATATATATATATATATATATATATATATATATATATATATATATATATATATATATATATATATATATATATATATATATTTATAAATATAAATGTAAATATAAATAATTATATATGTAAATAATTATATTAAATATATTAATGAGCTATTATGTGATTTAGTTATTTTAAAAATAACTGAAACTTCTTATTTTAAATATATAGGATATATTTAATATAAAGGATTTCAAACATAATTGATTAATGTTAACAAGACAATAAATGAATAATGTTATATTTGGAGTTTAATTGTTTCAATTATTCAACTAATAAAATTTATTATTTAAAACATAATTATATATAATAGTTAAATATATATATATATATATATATATATATATATATATATATATATATATATATATATATATATATATATATATATATATATATAAGTTCTATACATAATTATTATTATATGTATATTGTTAAAAAGTACGAATGTTAAAATATATATAATATATATAAACATTTAGTATTAGATAACTAACAATATAGTATTAGTATATGTAATAATATAGTATTAGTACGAATGTTAAAATATATATAATATATATAAACATTTAGTATTAGATAACTAATAATATAGTATTAGTGTATGTAAGTAGAAGTTAAAATATAATCATTATTGTTATTTTTTTTTTGTTATTAATCTAAATATTAATATTGATATTAATATCAGTATTATCAATATTAGTATATATATTATATAAATGTAAAATTTTGATACATGTAACATGTTATATCCGGATTATTACTAGTATTATTTTGATCAATTATATTAATATTATTATTGTAATTATTAATTCTATTATTAGTATTAGTATCGTTATTAAAATTAACAATAATAATGGATTTTAAATTTATATTAGTAATGTATGTTATAGAATTTAATATAAAATGTTTATAAATACAGAAATACCCCGTATATATAAATAAATACAGATGTATACCGTATATATATATGTAAACACTAGTATACTCAATATACTAATACAAATATTTAGGTATTCTGTTTCAAGTCCCAAACATGCTTTTAAATTATATAATTAAGTGGAATATCAGTAGACCCCAATCACATATAGCTTCCAAAATCTGTTAGCCATCAGAGTCTGAGTTCTATTATTTTTTTTTCCAAATTCGTCTGTTCTTGGCTCCATTATCTGTCAACCACTTCTTTATATTAAACAACGAATTATTCAGTGTAAAGGACTAACTCATTCAGTTCTTCCATTTTCTTCTTCAATTAAAACAATTATGTTTGTTGACAGCTCAATTTTATCAAAGAAAAATATGGGAAAACAGTCGGGTACTCTGTCAACCTCATTTTTGCTCATAATTCGCATTCTAACGAAATTACAAAATCCTTTAATGCCAATATGCTGTAAACCTTCCATGTAAGCTATCTTCAAAGTTTTAATGATTAATTTACAAAAACAAAGACGAATTTTGAAGTCAAAGCTTTTGGTTTATAAAAGTCAAATTTTGTTCTTCAATCAAATTTGTGTTATACATTTCGATTCAAGTTGAATTGGTGATTTCTTTAGTTTCTATAAACAATTTAAAAACTATTTTGTGTTGTACATATTCGCTATAATGCACTAAAATTCAATATTTAATTTTTTTTTATTTTTTTAGCGACGAGAACTGAAGCTGTTTTTTTAATTTTTTTAATTTTCTTTCAATTAATCTCAAATAACCGTTTAAGAGTCGGATATTAAATCATGAAATCATGTTGTAACTTCTATTAAGAATAAAAGGGATTGGGAATGGATTTGGAGTTATGAAGAAGATGAACAAGAACAACAGATTTTTTTTTGGGTAATAAATGATTAGGGGGAAATAAATTCAGTAAAAACAAATTGGAAGAATGGTTGGAGGGTGTCATGGGTTTACGAGGGGTCTCGGGTTCAATCCCCGTCTCTGCCATTTTCTTTGGAAAAACTATATAAGGTAGTCTTTTTTTTCTTTACCATCATCATTACCCTTATTATTATTATTATTATTATTATTATTATTATTATTATTATTATTATTATTATTATTATTATTATTATTATTATTATTATTATTATTATTATTATTAATATTATTATTATTTTCACTTACTAGTATGATTGTGCTATAAAATTACTATCATTAATATAGTTATATTATAATGATTATTTGTATTAACATTAGTATTATTAGTATTGTTATGATTGTATCATTACTATTGTTATTATTGATTATGATGACTACGAACACATTAAAAACAACTAGGAAGTTAGTAATAAAAGTTGTTATGGTATAATTCGGAAACTGGCTATAAATTATATGAACACATGTACAAATATTTATATGATTGTGAAATTTAGTTATAAAAACTATAGTTATAAGTTTAGAAAATTAACACTATTATTATTAGTATTATCAATATTAATAAAGCTATTACTATTGTTATTATTTAGCAAATCATTTTTATCAAAACTATTTTTTTTGGATAATTATTATGTACACAAAGTATACAGATAACATATACCAAAAATTATATTAACATTTCATTTAACTATATATCAAACCTATTATTTGTATAAGAAATCAAATATAACAAACTATTAATTTTAAATATAACACTAAACAATTATATATATAAATATGGATATATTAATATAACTAAATAAATATTAATCATTTTGAATATATACACAAACTAAATAATTATAATTTGTAATTTAAGATACAAATTAAGAATAAATTTGTTCGAATACGATTATGAATATTAATAAATATACAAATGTTTTAGGTTCGTGAATCCGAGGCCAACCCTGCATTGTTCAGTTGTTTAATGTCACTATATGTATTTTTATTACAAAATACATTAGGTGAGTTTCATTATTCCCTTTTTAAATGCTTTCGCAATATATATTTTTGGGACTGAGAATACATGCGCAATTTTTATAAATGTTTTTACGAAATAGACACAAGTAATCAAAACTACATTATATGGTTGAATGATCAAAATCGAATATGCCCCTTTGTATTAAGTCTGGTAATCTAAGAATTAGGGAACATACACCCTAATTGACGCGAATCCTAAAGATAGATCTATCGGGCTCAACAAGCCCCATCCAAAGTACCGGATGCTTTAGTACTTCGAAATTTATATCATGTCTGAAAGAGGATCCCAGAATGATGGGGATATTCTTAAATGCATATTGTGAATGTCGGTTACCAGGTGTTCAATCCATATGAATGATATTTTGTATCTATGCATGGGACGTATGTTTATGAGAAATGGAAATATGAAATCTTGTAGTCTATTAAAATTATGAAATGATTATTTATGTTAAACTAATGAACTCACCAACCTTTTGGTTGACACTTTAAAGCATGTTTATTCTCAGGTACGAAAGAAATCTTCCGCTGTGCATTTGCTCATCTTAGAGATATTACTTGGAGTCATTCATGACATATTTCAAAAGACGTTGCATTCGAGTCGTTGATTTCATCAAGATTATGATTAAGTCAATTATAGTTGAATGTATTATGAAATGGTATGCATGTTGTCAACTTTCAATAAAATGAAAGTTTATCTTTTAAAAACGAATGCAATGTTTGTAAAAGTGTATCATATAGAGGTCAAGTACCTCGCGATGTAACCAACTATTGTGAATCGTTTATAATCGAAATGGACTTCGTCCAGATGGATTAGGACGGGGCATTTCAGTTGGTATCAGAGCAGAGGTCTTAGCGAACCAGGTCTGCCTTAGTGTGTCTAACTGATAAATCGTTAGGATGCATTAGTAAGTCTGGACTTCGACCGTGTCTGCATGTCAAAAGTTTTGCTTATCATTTCGTGTCGAAAATTACCTGCTTATCATTCTTAGAGAATCACTTGCTTATCATTCTTAGTCTAGACACGTTTTACTGCATTGACTGCATGAATAGTGTAAAGACAAAATTCATATCTTAGCGTATCTGCTACTTCATATCTTAGCGTATCTGTTACTGTAACTTTGTCTGACATATCCCGTAGATTCCTCCGTAACTTAGGGGATCTTAGTATTATATATGCATATGCAAATTATGTATTGCAGGGTACTAATCTACATCCTATAATCTATTTCTTCTCAAAAATCCTTCATCTGATCGTACGAGATGAATCCTGAAACCAGTTCGAGTCCCTCAGATTTCGATAACTATTCCGATAGTTATTCCGACAGCTATTCCGACATGGATATTAACCTAAACTCCGAAAGCAATGTCACCAGAATGAATCAATCAATCAGCCATCCCAATTCATCTGATACATTCGTAGTTGACTTAATCAATGGAGACACGAAGAAGGCGATCCCTTCCACCAACCGAATTCACCTCTTGACAATGAACCTGAAGCGTTTACCGGCGAACCTATCCGAAACACCATTTTCAGCCTCATTTCCAGGATAGCTCGTCACAATTATATTCTATCTAAAATTCTAAACCTTATTCATCTGCTTGTTCCGACCGACAATCATCTTGAAATAATGGAAGAAGTCAACGAGCTCCACGCTCGAGTAATAAATTTGGAGAATTTGGTACAAAATGTACCAGCTTCAGCAACATCATCGGCACCAACAGTACCATCAGTAACAGCACCAGTACCATCAACAATCCATGCCTCAACATCTCATTATGTACCTCGAGTATAATCATCGTTCTACGTATCGCTCTACATCGATTATCTTCGTTCTTCATGACGATTAAGTAATCTCTAAATGTTTTAGAGATTATGTATTATAGTTCTAATGGTAAACCAAATGAGTTAATATCACATTGACTCATTAAATCCATAATTACGTCTGAAGAAAATATATATGTATATATGTTTTCATAAAGATTGTAATTAAAATTTTTATTGTACAAACTGTTAATGGTGAAAATATTTTAACGGGTAGGTGATATCCGAGGAATATTTAGATTTCGCATTAATAAGTTACACTGTACATTCTTCGAATCTGATTCAACAGTCATTTACTATCCTATTTACATCTACCGATATACGAATCCGTTCACCACAGAATAACCATTTTCATTCAAATTCAATTTCATATTTGGATTTTGACTTACCAGAATCCAACAAGTGGCATAATGAAGAAATAATAAACACAATAAAAATTGATTAGAAACAGACTAATTAACAACATGAAATTTTGTTAAGAAACCACGCTAACAAGATCCTAGCTAACTGTTCCTAGCTAACTGATTACATTCTTATTTATAGCAGTTTATTTATCGCAATTTACATTCTCGCAATTTTATTTATTGTCATTTAATTTTTGTTAATTACTTTACGCACTTTATTTATCGTTATTTAATTTCAGTTATTTATTTTACGCACTTTAAATATCGGGACACGTATACAAGGTTTTGACATATCATATCGACGCATCTATATATATTATTTGGAACCACCATAGACACTCTATATGCACTAATGATCGAGTTCTCTATACAGGGTTGAGGTTGATTCTATAATAATACATATACTTTGAGTTGTGATCGAGTCTGAGACGAATACGGGTCACGATACGTATTAATTAATTCGAATATTATATATTAAACTATGTATGAATTATTGAATTGCTAACTGTGGACTACCAACTGTGGACTACCAACATTGGACAATTAAAATGAATTAAAATATTGACTATAACATATGAAACTAAACAATTCTTCAAGTTTGCCACTTGATTTCATCTTAAATTTCATTTGTATCTTGACGATTACAATCAACGTTCAAACCTTTCATGAATCTTGAAAACACCTCAATCGAGAGGATGAATCAACCGCACTCCATCTACGGAAGAAAAGATCTACGCATATAGTTATGCACCTGAAAAATTCTCAGAACCTGTATAAACGTTTAACACGTACCTGTGCTAGCTCCTTTGGCGTTGTTATCACCGAAAATAACTTTGCAATTCATTTCCAAATTAGCCAATTTTGTCACAGCTTCAGTAATTCAACTTCGACTTTTCATTCGAAGTAACCTTATTATAAATCCTGATATATACGATTACCCTTTTAATACCGGAGAATTCTTTTATATTCCACCATATTACCAGCAGACGTACCAGCAACCTCGTTGCTTTTTGGCTTAAATCTCTCTGATAAATCATTATATTTATTCATTGAAACCCTATCGTATACTCATCCGCATCTTATAACGAGAACTGCCATAACAATTACCGGGAATCAGCAATCAGTACTTTAAAAACTCACAGCATATCTACATCAACAGTTATATGTATAACATTTATCTTTTAGAATAATGATCTTCCATTCTGAAATTTTGAAAAGCACCCAGCCTACGAATTAATACATTGAACTTTGAAAAAGCTGAATGAAGCAGCATAAACTGTAGATAACCGTAAACGACCTTAATCGTCGGAAGTTTGATATAAAGAATAGTATATTGTAAAAGCTCAGAAAAGTTGGAACTGGAAAATGGATTGAGCTAACCACGAAGGAGACCAAAGACAAATATAAGGACCATACCATATATTCAAAGAATCTAGGTAATTCTGGATCTGATGAAACCTTCAACGAATATCTTGCTCCGTACTCATGTTAAAATCTTGCGTAAAATCTTTCTTCATCAACCATCGAACTATCTTGCTCCGAAATTAGTTACCTCTTCGTACTTCCTGTGTATCATTATATTGGAAACATTCAATAGGAAAATTTAGTACCGAAAAGCAGATTATGCGAAACTATGAAGAAAGCCATTGACAAATCACAAAGAATAAGTTTGACTTCAAAGAATCCAAATGATTCAATTTCTGCTAAAGTCTATAGTGAATATCTTGTTCCTTACTCTAAACCCTTGCAGACAATAGTCTCTATCATCCTCTGATCTTAGATATTCTGAGATATTATCGTATCTTTCATTATAAATATCCTCCATATTTCTAGAGATATTTTTATAACTATTCTTATCTGAAATCATTAATCTCTTAGTGCAATCAGTATTACATCATACAGAAACTGTTAGTTTCTATATTCTGTAAACTTTTAAACTTAAAATATGAGTGTTATTGAAGTAATGTTGGGAACTGATGCATGAGTTAGTATAATATAATGACACTTGATCAACGTGGTTATATTATAGTAAGTCATGCTGAGTTTCTAATGGGACGTGATGATTCACAGAATCATAACGTCATCACGTGCCAAGTTACATAACTCTTTTATTCTATTTAACTTCTGAACATATCAAGAAAGTATATTCTGGATAGTTCTATTCTCAGCGAATCTGGTAATTTGACAAATCAAATCGTGCTATTACGTTCCTCCTTATTTCGAACATTAACAGTGTTCATTCTGAAACTTATATCTGCGAATTCTGGACCATTACAAGAGATGCCAAATCGCCAGAAGAAGGAACGAAGGGACAAAGCTCTGAAATAGAAATTGGAGTATAAATCGCAGCAAATAGGAGAGGGTATTAACTGGGGATGACAATGATTGTAGGAAACAGAAATAAGGACATTGAAATATAAGGGGAGATATAAAGCCCAATAACAACACGGAAATTACAGACCGTGTATATCAATGTTTATCGCAACATAAAGACATGGGAGAATTAAAAACACTATAACACTAAGGGCAAAGTAAAAGAAAACAGATTCCTCTTGTGGAAGTTGGAAAAGGAGAATGATTGTTGCGATAGTAAGGATGAGAACAAGGATCAGAACTGGATTAAGCATTTTCAGAATCTTTTGGATGGATGAAACAAGTAGGAAAGTATAGAAATGGTGAGAATAATGGAACGGAAGAGTTTAATTTATAATGGAAATATCAGACAGTGTAATCGAAGTAGATCACCGTATTTAATTAGAGGGATCTTAATTTCTTTATTCGTCAAAAAATCAAATCTTTAGATTTCAAAGATTTTCTTTAAATCCCTTAAATTCCGGAAATCAATCGTGACAACGTCACCAGTTAAGACAAACCTGCATTTACTCATTGCAATCTTTTATGATAGCTTCACTCGTACTCTTCGAGTAATCGAATTGTTTTATCTATATTAATCAATAATGATAAAACTCTATTCATCAACTCATATTCGTCATGAAAACATTTTTTATTGTTAGCCATGACGATCTTACTCAAATTTCGGGACGAAATTTCTTTAACGGGTAGGTACTGTAGTGACCCGGGAATTTCTGACCAAATTTACCCTTTAATCTTTATACGTTTCGATACGATAAACAAAGTTTGTAATGTTGAAGTCTAAAAAAAAAAACAAAAAAAAAAACTTTGAACTGTGTTCATATATATAAATTTGACCTTCGACTATTCCCGACGATTCACGAACAACGTTGTATAAATAAAAATATATATGTATATATATATATATATATATATATATATATATATATATATATATATATATATATATATATAAATGTAAATATAAATAATTATATATGTAAATAATTATATTAAACATATTAATGAGCTATTATGTGATTTAGTTATTTTAAAAATAACTGAAACTTCTTATTTTAAATATATAGGATATATTTAATATAAAGGATTTCAAACACAATTGATTAATGTTAACAAGACAATAAATGAATAATGTTATATTTGGAGTTTAATTGTTTCAATTATTCAACTAATAAAATTTATTATTTAAAACATAATTATATATAATAGTTGAATATATATATATATATATACAAGTTCTATACATAATTATTATTATATGTATATTGTTAAAAAGTACGAATGTTAAAATATATATAATATATATAAACATTTAGTATTAGATAACTAATAATATAGTATTAGTATATGTAAGTAGAAGTTAAAATATAATCATTATTGTTATTTTTTTTTTGTTATTAATCTGAATATTAATATTGATATTAATATCAGTATTATCAATATTAGTATATATATTATATAAATGTAAAATTTTGATACATGTAACATGTTATATCCGGATTATTACTAGTATTATTTTGATCAATTATATTAATATTATTATTGTTATTATTAATTCTATTATTAGTATTAGTATCGTTATTAAAATTAACAATAATAATGGATTTTAAATTTATATTAGTAATGTATGTTATAGAATTTAATATAAAATTTCTATAAATACAGAAATACCCCGTATATATAAATAAATACAGATGTACACCGTATACATATATGTAAACACTAATATACTCAATATACTAATACAAATATTTAGGTATTCTGTTTCAAGTCCCAAACATGCTTTTAAATTATATAATTAAGTGGAATATCAGTAGACCCCAATCACAGATAGCTTCCAAAATCTGTTAGCCATCAGAGTCTGAGTTCTATTATTTTTTTTCCAAATTCGTCTGTTCTTGGCTCCATTATCTGTCAACCACTTCTTTATATTAAACAACGAATTATTCAGTGTAAAGGACTAACTCATTCAGTTATTCCATTTTCTTCTTCAATTAAAACAATTATGTTTGTTGACAGCTCAATTTTATCAAAGAAAAATATGGGAAAACAGTCGGGTACTCTGTCAACCTCATTTTTGCTCATAATTCGCATTCTAACGAAATTACAAAATCCTTTAATGCCGATCTGCTGTAAACCTTCCATGTAAGCTATCTTCAAGGTTTTAATGATTAATTTACAAAAACAAAGACGAATTTTGAAGTTAAAGCTTTTGGTTTATAAAAGTCAAATTTTGTTCTTCAATCAAATTTGTGTTATACGTTTCGATTCAAGTTGAATTGGTGATTTCTTTAGTTTCTATAAACAATTTAAAAACTATTTTGTGTTATACATATTCGCTATAATGCACTAAAATTCGATATTTAATTTTTTTTTATTTTTTTTCAGCGACGAGAACTGCAGCTGTTTTTTTAATTTTTTTTCTTCTTTTCTTTCAATTAATATCAAATAACTATTTAAGAGTCGGATATTAAATCGTGAAATCACGTTGTAACTTCTATTAAGAATAAAAGGGATTGGGAATGGATTTGGAGTTATGAAGAAGATGAACAAGAACAACAGATTTTTTTCGGGTAATAAATGATTAGGGGGAAATAAATTCAGTAAAAACAAATTGGAAGAATGGTTGGAGGGTGTCATGGGTTTACTAGGGGTCTCGGGTTCAATCCCCGCCTCTGCCATTTTCTTTGGAAAAACTATATAAGGTAGTCTTTTTTTCTTTACTATCATCATTACCCTTATTATTATTATTATTATTATTATTATTATTATTATTATTATTATTATTATTATTATTATTATTATTATTATTATTATTATTATTATTATTATTATTATTATTATTATTATTATTATTATTATTATTATTATTATTATTATCACTTACTAGTATGATTGTGCTATAAAATTACTATCATTAACATAGTTATATTATAATGATTATTTGTATTAACATTAGTATTATTAGTATTGTTATGATTGTATCATTACTATTGTTATTATTGATTATGATGACTACGAACACATTAAAAACAACTAGGAAGTTAGTAATAAAAGTTGTTATGGTATAATTCGGAAACTGGCTATAAATTATATGAACACCTGTAAAAATATTTATATGATTGTGAAATTTAGTTATAAAAACTGTAGTTATAAGTTTAGAAAATTAACACTATTATTATTAGTATTATCAATATTAATAAAGCTATTACTATTGTTATTATTTAGTAAATCATTTTTATCAAAACTATTTTTTTTTTGGATAATTATTATGTACACAAAGTATACAGATAACATATACCAAAAATTATATTAACATTTCATTTAACTATATATCAAACCTATTATTTATATAAGAAATCGCATATAACAAACTATTAATTTTAAATATAACACTAAACAATTATATATATAAATATAAATATGGATATATTTATATAACTAAATAAATATTAATCATTTTGAATATATACATAAACTAAATAATTATAATTTGTAATTTAAGATACAAATTAAGAATAAATTTGTTCGAATACGATTATGAATATTAATAAATATACAAATGTTTTAGGTTCATGAATCCGAGGCCAACCCTGCATTGTTCAGTTGTTTAATGTCGCTATATGTATTTTTACTACAAAATACATTTGGTGAGTTTCATTATTCCCTTTTTAAATGCTTTCGCAATATATATTTTTGAGACTGAGAATACATGCGCAATTTTTATAAATGTTTTTACGAAATAGACACAAGTAATCAAAACTACATTATATGGTTGAATGATCGAAATCGAAAAAGCCCCTTTGTATTAAGTCTGGTAATCTAAGAATTAGGGAACATACACCCTAATTGACGCGAATCCTAAAGATAGATCTATCGGGCTCAACAAGCCCCATCCAAAGTACCGGATGCTTTAGTACTTCGAAATTTATATCATGTCTGAAGGAGGATCCCGAAATGATGGGGATATTCTTAAATGCATATTGTGAATGTCGGTTACCAGGTGTTCAATCCATATGAATGATATTTTGTCTCTATGCATGGGACGTAGGTTTATGAGAAATGGAAATATGAAATCTTGTGGTCTATTAAAATTATGAAATGATTATTTATGTTAAACTAATGAACTCACCAACCTTTTGGTTGACACTTTAAAGCATGTTTATTCTCAGGTACGAAAGAAATCTTCCACTGTGCATTTGCTCATCTTAGAGATATTACTTGCCGTCATTCATGACATATTTCAAAAGACGTTGCATTCGAGTCGTTGATTTCATCAAGATTATGATTAAGTCAATTATAGTTGAATGTATTATGAAATGGTATGCATGTTGTCAACTTTCAATAAAATGAAAGTTTGTCTTTTAAAAACGAATGCAATGTTTGTAAAAATGTATCATATAGAGGTCAAGTACCTCGCGATGTAACCAACTATTGTGAATCGTTTATAATCGAAATGGACTTCGTCCGGATGGATTAGGACGGGGCATTTCATTGACCACCCAAGTTGACCGGCGATTCACGAACGTTAAAACTTGTAAAAACTATATGATGACATATATATGGAAATATATATAGTTAACATGATATTATGATAAGTAAACATATCATTAAGTATATTAACAATGAACTACATATGTAAAAACAAGACTACTAACTTAATGATTTTGAAACGAGACATATATGTAACGATTATCGCTGTAACGACATTTAATGTATATATATCATATTAAGATATATTAATACATCATGATATCATGATAATGTAATAATTTAATATCTCATTTGATTTACATCATGATATCGTTAACCTAAAGGTTTCAAAACAACACTTACATGTAACGACTAACGATGACTTAACGACACAGTTAAAATGTATATACATGTAGTATTTTAATATGTATTCATACACTTTTGAAAGACTTCAAAACACTTATCAAAATACTTCTACTTAATAAAAATGCTTACAATTACATCCTCGTTCAGTTTCATCAACAATTCTACTCGTATGCACCCGTATTCGTACTCGTACAATACACAGCTTTTAGATGTATGTACTATTGGTATATACACTCCAATGATGAGCTCTTAGCAGCCCATGTGAGTCACCTAACACATGTGGGAACCATCATTTGGCAACTAGCATGAAATATCTCATAAAATTACAAAAATATGAGTAATCATTCATGACTTATTTACATGTAAACAAAATTACACATCCTTTATATCTAATCCATATAACAACGACCAAAAACACCTACAAACACTTTCATTCTTCATCTAATTAATCTCTCTCAAGTTCTATCTTCAAGTTCTAAGTGTTCTTCATAAATTCTACAAGTTCTAGTTTCATAAAATCAAGAATACTTCCAAGTTTGCTAGCTTACTTCCAATCTTGTAGAGTGATCATCCAACCTCAAGAAATCTTTATTATTTACAGTAAGATATCTTTCTAATACAAGGTAATACTCATATTCAAACTTTGATTCAATTTCTATAACTATAACAATCTTATTTTGAGTGGAAATCTTACTTGAACTTGTTTTCATGTCATGATTCTGCTTCAAGAACTTTCATGCCATCCAAGGATCCTTTGAAGCTAGATCCATTTTTCTCATTTCCAGTAGCTTGATCCAAAAAACTTGAGGTAGTAATAATGTTCATAACATCATTCGATTCATACATATAAAGCTATCTTATTCGAAGGTTTAAACTTGTAATCACTAGAACATAGTTTAGTTAATTCTAAACTTGTTCGCAAACAAAAGTTAATCCTTCTAACTTGACTTTTAAAATCAACTAAACACATGTTCTATATCTATATGATATGCTAACTTAATGATTTAAAACCTGGAAACACGAAGAACACTGTAAAACCGGACATACGCCGTCGTAGTAACACTGCGGGCTGTTTTGGGTTAGTTAATTAAAAACTATGATAAACTTTGATTTAAAAGTTGTTCTTCTGGAAAAATAATTTTTATTATGAACATGAAACTATATCCAAAAATCATGGTTAAACTCAAAGTGGAAGTATGTTTTCTAAAATGGTCATCTAGACGTCGTTCTTTCGACTAAAATGACTACCTTTACAAAAATGACTTGTAACTTATATTTCCGACTATAAACCTATACTTTTTCTGTTCAGATTCATAAAATAGAGTTCAATATGAAACCATAGCAATTTTATTCACTCAAAACGGATTTAAAATGAAGAAATTATGGGTAAAACAAGATTGGATAATTTTTCTTGTTGTAGCAACGTGAAAATTGGTAACAAATCTATATTAATCATATCCTAGCTAACTTATATTGTATTATACATATATTCTAATATATTATGTAATCTTGGGATACCATAGACACGTATGCAAATGTTTTGACATATCATATCGACCCATGTGTATATATTATTTGGAACAACCATAGACACGCTATATGCAGTAATGTGGGAGTTAGCTATACAGGATTGAGGTTGATTCCAAAAATATATATACTTTGAGTTGTGATCTAGCCTGAGACGTGTATACACTGGATCGTGGATTGATTCAAGATAATATATATCAATTTCTTTCTGTAAACCTGACATTGGACAACTAGTTGTAGGTTACTAGCGAGGACAGCTGACTTAATAAACTTAAAACATCAAAATGTATTAAAAGTGTTGTAAATATATTTTGAATATACTTTGATATATATGTACATATTTGTTATAGGTTCGTGAATCGACCAGTGGCCAAGTCTTACTTCCTGACGAAGTAAAAATCTGTGAAAGTGAGTTATAGTCCCACTTTTAAAATCTAATATTTTTGGGATGAGAATACATGCAGGTTTTATAAATGATTTACAAAATAGACACAAGTACGTGAAACTACATTCTATGGTTGAATTATCGAAATCGAATATGCCCCTTTTTATTAAGTCTGGTAATCTAAGAATTAGGGAACATACACCCTAATTGACGCGAATCCTAAAGATAGATCTATTGGGCCTAACACACCCCATCCAAAGTACCGGATGCTTTAGTACTTCGAAATTTATATCATATCCGAAGGTTGTCCCGGAATGATGGGGATATTCTTATATATACATCTTGTTAATGTCAGTTACTAGGTGTTCACCATATGAATGATTTTTATCTCTATGTATGGGATGTATATTGAAATATGAAATCTTGTGGTCTATTGTTACGTTTTGATATATATAGGTTAAACCTATAACTCACCAACATTTTTGTTGACGTTTAAAGCATGTTTATTCTCAGGTGGATATTAAGAGCTTCCGCTGTTGCATACTAAAATAAGGACAAGATTTGGAGTCCATGTTTGTATGATATTATGTAAAAACTGCATTCAAGAAACATAAGTCGATGTAATATATTTTTATTGTAAACCATTATGTAATGGTCGTGTGTAAACAGTATATTTTAGATTATCATTATTTGATAATCTACGTAATGCTTTGGAAACCTTTATTGATAAAATAAAGGTTATGGTTGTTTTAAAAATGAATGCAGTCTTTGAAAAACGTCTCATATAGAGGTCCAAACCTCGCAACGAAATCAATTAATATGGAACGTTTATAATCAATATGAACGGGACATTTCAGTTGGTATCCGAGCGTTGGTCTTAGAGAACCAGAAAATTTGCATTAGTGTGTCTTATCGAGTTTGTTAGGATGCATTAGTGAGTCTGGACTTCGACCGTGTTTTCTTTAAAAATGATTGCTTAACATTTTTGTTGGAAACTATATATTTTTAACATGTGAATATTATGTGATATATTAATCTCTTAACGTGTTTGATATTATGTGATAGATGTCTACCTCTAAAACAAGTCCCATTGACTCATCTAATAATAATGAAGAGTCAAATGTAAATTGGAATGATTCGTGGACTGATTCACAAGTTCCCGAAGAGGAACCGGAAGAAGAGTTGGAACCGGAAGAAGAATCGGAACCGGAAGAAGAAATAGAACCAGTGGGGGAAATAATAAAACGGTTAAGTAGAAGAAAATCCTCAACCAACCGACTAAAGTTAATTATGGTCAATGGTGTTTCCGCCAAGGAAGCAAAGTATTGGGAGGATTACCAATTCTCCAATGAATCGAATCCCGACAAGGATTCCGATGATGTTATAGAAATTACCCCAACACAATTTAATAAGGCAAAAGAAAACAATAAGGGAAAGGGCATAAATATAGAGAAATTTGATTTCAAACACGATGAACTTTATATGTATCGTCAACACCCGTATTTCTTAATTTGTGACAATAACCCGGGAACCTCTAAACCACCAGGTTTTTCTAAACCAATGTGGAAAACGATGGCTCGTATTAGGGGAACATCATATATCCCTAGAAACTTGGCAAAACGAACCAAAATCGAAGAAGAAGAAATGAGCGAGTCGGAATAAGATAGTTGTATTCGTGTGTTGTAATATATGTAATATAGTGTGCTTATGCTTTATAATATATGTAAGAATTGCTTGTATTAATAAGTATTTTTTTATGAATCTAACTCTTGTCTATTTTACAGTATAAAAATACAAAATGGATAGACAGCCCAATATTTTAAGAGACCTACCCGGAGACATGATTGATGAAATCTTATCTAGAGTCGGTCAGAATTCCTCGGCACAACTATTTAAGGCGAGATCAGTTTATAAGACATTCGAAGAACGTTCCAAGAATGCCTTGATTTATAAAAGGCTTTCGTTCGAAAGATGGGGGATACCACATTGGGAAATCCATAAGTTACGATGTGTTTACTTTGACGTATATATTGCGGGGAACCCAAATGCTATTTTACGCAACGGGTTAAGAAATTATTTTGACTCAATATATCCGAATATAGGACTTCGTGATTTAGAAAAAGCGGCTAACATGCAACATAAAGAAGTATGTTATGCTTATGGGTTAGTAATGTTCGCTTCTCACCAAAGTGAGAACAAGAACATCGGGCTACAACTATTAAACAAAACGTTCCCACAAGTGACGGAGTCGGTAATTGGGGTAAGAAATGAGGTTTTTAGGTTATTACGAGACTGTTGGTCATTACGTAACTTTCATCCTTTTGACAACGTTACAACACATTGTCTTACTATCGGTCACAACGGTTATGTTCCACAAAACCAAGGATGGGAAGTGGTATTAGTAAAACCAGAATGCATGACTTGTTTCTGGACGTATGAATTACGTGTCTTTATTGCCTTTGCTGAACGCCTTATTTATTAACTAGAATTATCTTCGCAACTACTTTGTATCAAAGTTTTATGTGCTATATTTCATGCTATATGTAAAAAAAAGCGGTATTGTAAGTTTGCTAGTTATTGTATAAAGGTTTGAATATGATATATATATTTTTTTTTTTGCGATTAGTTTTTCATATAGAATTGCAGTAGTTGAAATGGTATGTTAGCTACTAAGTATGAACTTAACGGGTAGGTACTACCCGAATTAAAGAGTATAAAACGCTAATATGAAGAAAGAGCTTTTATAAATAAGTTCATATTACGCTACGAAATACTATTGACTACTCTTGATATTCTATATGATTAACTCGTTTCATTTGACTATTTTGAAGGAAATGGCACCGACTACTCGACACACCTTGAATATGAGCGAAGAGGAATTTCGTGCCTTTCTTGCTTCAAACATAGCCGCAGTACAGGCTGCACTACATACCAACAATAACTTCGAATCTAGCAATGCAGCTAACGGTGCAAGAAATCGTGTAGGATGCACCTACAAAGAATTCACTGCCTGCAAACCTTTGGAATTTGATGGAACCGAAGGACCGATCGGATTGAAATAGTGGACCGAGAAGGTCGAATCGGTGTTTGCAATAAGTAAGTGTACTGAAGAGGACAAAGTGAAGTACGCTACGCATACCTTCACAGGTACTGCGTTAACATGGTGGAATACCTATCTAGAGCAAGTGGGACAAGATGATGCTTACGCACTACCGTGGTCAGCATTCAAGCACTTGATGAACGAGAAGTGCCGTCCCATAACCGAGGTCAATAAGCTCAAGACAGAACTTAGAGGGTTACTAACCCAAGGATTTGATATTACCACGTACGAAAGACGATTCACAGAATTGTGCCTATTGTGTCCGAGAGCGTTCGAAGATGAGGAAGAGAAGATCGACGCGTTTGTGAAAGGATTACCGGAAAGAATCCAAGAAGATATAAGTTCACACGAGCCCGCCTCCATACAACAGGCATGTAGAATGGCTCACAAACTAGTGAACCATATTGAGGAAAGAATTAAAGAACAGGTGGCTGAAGAGGCCAATGTGAATCAAGTCAAAAGAAAGTGGGAGGAAAACGGTGATAAGAATCACCAATACAACAACAACAACAATTACAACAATAATCGCAACAACTATCCCAACAATCGCAACATCAATCGCAACTACAACAAACGGCCCAACAACAACAACAACAACAACAACAACAACAACAACAACAACAACAACAACAACAACAACAACAACAACAAAAACAACAACAACAACAACAACAACAACAACAACAACAACAACAACAACAACTACACCAATCATCCCAACAACAATAACAACCGCAACAACAACAACAATCAGAAGCAGCTATGCCAAAGGTGTGAAAAGTATCACTCGGGGTTCTGCACCAAATTTTGCAACAAGTGTAAAAGAAATGGTCATAGCGCGGCGAAGTGTGAGGTCTACGGACCAGGGGTTAACAGAATGAAAGGAACAAATGGTGTCGGAACGAGTAATGGCGGAGCAAGTAGTGTCGGAGCAAGTTATGCCAATGTAGTTTGTTATAAATGTGGAAAATCGGGCCACATTATTAGAAATTGCCCGAACCAGGAGAAAACGAATGGACAAGGCCGTGGAAGAGTTTTCAATATTAATGCGGCAGAGGCACAGGAAGATCCGAAGCTTGTTACGGGTACGTTTCTTATTGACAATAAATCTGCTTACGTTTTATTTGATTCGGGTGCGAATAGAAGCTATATGAGTAGAGATTTTTGTGCTAAATTAAGTTGTCCACTGACGCCGTTGGATAGTAAATTTTTACTCGAATTAGCAAACGGTAAATTAATTTCAGCAGATTATATATGCCGGAATCGAGAAATTAAACTGGGTAGCGAAATATTTAAGATTGATTTGATACCCGTAGAGTTAGGGAGTTTTGATGTAATAGTTGGCATGGACTGGCTGAAGAAGGTGAAATCAGAGATCGTATGTTATAAAAATGCAATTCGCATTGTACGAGAAAAAGGAGAACCCTTAATGGTGTACGGAGAAAAGGGCAACATGAAGCTACATCTTATTAGTAATTTAAAGGCACAAAAACTAATAAGAAAAGGTTGCTATGCTATTCTAGCACACATCGAGAAAGTACAAACTGAAGAAAAGAGCATCAATGATGTTTCCGTCGCAAAAGAATTTCCCGACGTATTTCCGAAAGAATTACCGGGACTACCTCCACATCGATCTGTTAAATTTCAAATAGATCTTGCACCAGGAGCTGCACCAATAGCTCGTGCTCCTTATAGAATCGCACCCAGCGAGATGAAAGAACTGCAAAGCCAACTGCAAGAACAATTAGAACGTGGTTTCATTCAACCAAGCACATCACCATAAGGAGCTCCTGTTTTGTTTGTCAAGAAGAAGGATGGTACATTTAGGTTGGGTATTGACTACAGAGAGTTGAACAAACTTACCATCAAAAACCGTTATCCACTGCCGGGAATTGACGACTTATTTGATCAACTACAAGGCTCGTCGGTTTATTCGAAGATCGATTTACGTTCTGGATATCATTAAATGCGAGTAAAGGAGGATGATATTCCAAAAACTGCTTTTAGGACGCGTTATGGTCATTACGAGTTTATGGTTATGCCGTTTGGATTGACTAACGCACCAGCTGTGTTCATGGACCTTATGAACCGAGTGTGTGGGCCATATCTAGAAAAGTTTGTCATTGTTTTCATCGATGGCATACTTATTTACTCAAAGAATGATCAAGAGCATGAAGAACATTTGAGAAAAGTGCTAGAAGTATTGAGGAAAGAAAAACTGTACGCTAAGTTTTCAAAGTGTGCATTTTGGTTGGAAGAAGTTCAATTCCTCGGTCACATAGTAAACAAAGAAGGTATCCAGGTGGACCCGGAAAAGATCGAAACCGTTGAAAAGTGGGAAACCCAAAAAACTCCGAAGCATATACGTTAATTTTTAGGATTGGCTGGTTACTACAAAAGATTCATCCAAGATTTCTCCAAAATAGCAAAACCCTGACTGCATTAACGCATAAAGGGAAGAAATTTGAAAGGAAGGATTGCAGTGACCCGAACTTTTCCATGTTTATATATATATTAAATGAAATTGTTATTTACATGATTAAGTGTTTCCAACATGTTAAGCAATCAAACTTGTTAAGACTTGATTAATTGAAATAGGTTTCATATAGACAATTGACCACCCAAGTTGACCGGTGATTCACGAATGTTAAAACTTGTAAAAACTATACGATGACATATATATGGTTATATATATAGTTAATATGATTTTATTATAAGTATGTATCTCATTAGGTATTTTAACAATGAGTTATATACATAAAAAATGAGACTATTAATTTAAGAAACTCGAAAACGATATATATAACGATTATCGTTATAACAACGTCTTACTAGGTACATATGAATCATATTAAGATATTGATACACTTGGTTAATTATGTTAAATGATAAGTAAATATATTATTAAGTGTATTAACAATGAAATACATATGTAAAAATAAGACTACTAACTTAATGATTTCGAAACGAGACATATATGTAACGATTATCGTTGTAACGACATTTAACTGTATATATATCATACTAAGATATATTATATATCATAATATCATGATAATATAACAATTTAACATCTCATTTGTTATAATAAACAATGGGTTAACAACATTCAACAAGATCGTTAACCTAAAGGTTTCAAAACAACATTTACATGTAACGACTAACGATGACTTAACGACTCAGTTAAAATGTATATATATGTAGTGTTTTAATATGTATTCATACACTTTTGAAAGACTTCAAGACACTTATCAAAATACTTCTACTTAACAAAAATTCTTAAAATTACATCCTCGTTCAGTTTCATCAACAATTCTACTCGTATTCACCCGTATTCGTACTCGTACAATATACAGCTTTTAGATGTATGTACTATTGGTATATACACTCCAATGATCAGCTCTTAGAAGCCCATGTAAGTCACCTAACACATGTGGGAACCATCATTTGGCAACTAGCATGAAATATCTCATAAAATTACAAAAATATGAGTAATCATTCATGACTTATTTACATGAAAACAAAATTACATATCCTTTATATCTAATCCATACACCAACGACTAAAAACACCTACAAACACTTTCATTCTTCAATTTTCTTCATCTAATTGATCTCTCTCAAGTTCTATCTTCAAGTTCTAAGTGTTCTTCATAAATTCCAAAAGTTCTAGTTTCATAAAATCAAGAATACTTCCAAGATTGCAAGTTTACTTCCAAGTTTTCTAAATCCATTCCAAGTAATCATCCAAGATCAAGAAACCTTTGTTAATTACAGTAGGTTATCTTTATAATACAAGGTAATAATCATATTCAAATTTTAATTCAATTTCTATAAGTATAACAATCTTATTTCGAGTGGAAATCTTACTTGAAATTGTTTTCGTGTCATGATTCTACTTCAAGAACTTTCAAGCCATCCAAGGACCCATTGAAGCTAGATCTATTTTTCTCATTTCCAGTAGGTTTATCCAAGGAACTTGAGGTAGTAATGATGTTCATAACATCATTCGATTCATACATATAAAGCAATCTTATTCGAAGGTTTAAACTTGTAATCACTAGAACATAGTTTAGTTAATTCTAAACTTGTTCGCAAATAAAAGTTAATCCTTCTAACTTGACTTTTAAAATCAACTAAACACATATTCTATATCTATATGATATGCTAACTTAATGATTTAAAACCAGGAAACACGAAAAACACCGTAAAACCGGATTTACGCCGTCGTAGTAACACCGCGGGCTGTTTTGGGTTAGTTAATT
Source organism: Rutidosis leptorrhynchoides (assembly GCF_046630445.1). NCBI lineage: Eukaryota > Viridiplantae > Streptophyta > Magnoliopsida > Asterales > Asteraceae > Rutidosis > Rutidosis leptorrhynchoides. The sequence goes on from NC_092340.1 coordinate 201,490,089, forward strand.
AAAAACTATGATAAACTTTGATTTAAAAGTTGTTATTCTGGGAAAATGATTTTTATTATGAACATGAAACTATATCCAAAAATTATGGTTAAACTCAAAGTGGAAGTATGTTTTCTAAAATGGTCATCTAGACGTCGTTCTTTCGACTGAAATGACTACCTTTACAAAAATGACTTGTAACTTATTTTTCCAACTATAAAACTATAATTTTTATGTTTAGATTCATAAAATAGAGTTCAATATGAAACCATAGCAATTTGATTCACTCAAAACGGATTTAAAATGAAGAAGTTATGGGTAAAACAAGATTGGATAATTTTTCTCATTTTAGCTACGTGAAAATTGGTAACAAATCTATTCTAACCATAACTTAATCAACTTGTATTGTCTATTATTTAATCTTGAGATACCATAGACACATATACAATGTTTCGACCTATCATGTCGACACATCTATATATATTTCGGAACAACCATAGACACTCTATATGTGAATGTTGGAGTTAGCTATACAGGGTTGAGGTTGATTCCAAAATATATATAGTTTGAGTTGTGATCAATACTGAGATACGTATACACTGGGTCGTGGATTGATTCAAGATAATATTTATCGATTTATTTCTGTACATCTAACTGTGGACAACTAGTTGTAGGTTACTAACGAGGACAGCTGACTTAATAAAATTAAAACATCAAAATATATTAAAAGTGTTGTAAATATATTTTGAACATACTTTGATATGTATGTATATATTGTTATAGGTTCGTGAATCAACTCGTGGCCAAGTCTTACTTCCCGACGAAGTAAAAATCTGTGAAAGTGAGTTATAGTCCCACTTTTAAAATCTAATATTTTTGGGATGAGAATACATGCAGGTTTATAAATGATTTACAAAATAGACACAAGTACGCGAAACTACATTCTATGGTTGAATTATCGAAATCGAATATGCTCCTTTTTATTAAGTCTGGTAATCTAAGAATTAGGGAACAGACACCCTAATTGACGCGAATCCTAAAGATAGATCTATTGGGCCTAACAAACCCCATCCAAAGTACCGGATGCTTTAGTACTTCGAAATTTATATCATATTCGAAGGGTGTCCCAGAATGATGGGGATATTCTTATATATGCATCTTGTTAATGTCGGTTACCAGGTGTTCACCATATGAATGATTTTTATCTCTATGTATGGGATGTGTATTGAAATATGAAATCTTGTGGTCTATTGTTACGATTTGATATATATAGGTTAAACCTATAACTCACCAACATTTTTGTTGACGTTTAAAGCATGTTTATTCTCAGGTGAATACTAAGAGCTTCCGCTGTTGCATACTAAAATAAGGACAAGATTTGGAGTCCATGTTTGTATGATATTGTGTAAAAACTGCATTCAAGAAACTGATTTCGATGTAACACATTTGTATTGTAAACCATTATGTAATGGTCGTGTGTAAACAGGATATTTTAGATTATCATTATTTGATAATCTACGTAAAGCTTTTTAAACCTTTATTTATGAAATAAAGGTTATGGTTTGTTTTTAAAAATGAGTGCAGTCTTTGAAAAACGTCTCATATAGAGGTCAAAACCTCGTAACGAAATCAATTAATATGGAACGTTTTTAATCAATAAGAACGGGACATTTCAGTTGATATCCGAGCGTTGGTCTTAGAGAACCAGAAAATTTGCATTAGTGTGTCTTATCGAGTTTGTTAGGATGCATTAGTGAGTCTGGACTTCGACCGTGTTTTCTTTAAAAATGATTGCTTAACATTTTTGTTGGAAACTATATATAATTAACATGTATATATTATGTGATATATTAATCTCTTAACATATTTGATATTGTGTGATAGATGTCTATCTATAGCACAAATCCCATTGACTCACCTAATAATAACGAAGAGTCGAATATATATTGGACTGATTCACAAGTTCCCGAAGAAGAACCGGAAGAAGAATCAGAACTGGAAGAAGAATCAGAACCGGAAGGGGAGGAACCGGAGGAGGAAATAGAACTGGTGGGGGAAATAATAAAACGGTTAAGTAAAAGAAAATCCTCAACCAACCGACCAAGGTTAACTATGGTCAATGGTGTTTCCGCCAAGGAAGCAAAATATTGGGAGGATTACCAATTCTCCGATGAATCGGATTCCGACGAGAATTCCGATGATGTTATAGAAATTACCCCAACTGAATTTAAAAAGGCAAAAGAAAATAATAAGGGAAAGGGCATAAAAATAGAGAAATCTAATTCCAACCCCGATGAACTTTATATGTATCGTCAACCCCCGAAGCCCTTAAGTTGTAACAATGACCCGGGAACCTCTAAACCACCAGGTTTTTCTAAACCAATGTGGAAAACGACGACTCGTATTAGGGGAACATCATATATCCCTAAAAACTTGGCAAAACGAACCAAAACCGAAGAAGAAGAAACGAGCGAGTCGGAATAAGATAGTTGTATTCGTGTGGTGTAATATATGTAATATAGTGTGCTTATGCTTTATAATATATGTAAAAATTGCTTGTATTAATAAGTATTTTTTTTTTATGAATCTAACTCTTGTCTATTTTACAGTATAAAAACACAAAATGGATAGACAACCCAATATTTTAAGGGCCCTACCAGGAGACATGATTGATGAAATCTTGTCTAGAGTCGGTCAGAATTCTTCGGCACAACTATTTACGGTTAAATCAGTTTGTAAGACATTCGAAGAACGTTCCAAGAATGTCTTGGTTTATAAGAGACTTTCGTTTGAAAGATGGGGGATATCACATTGGGAAACCCATAAGTTACGATGTGTTTACTTTGACGCATATATTGCGGGGAACCCAAATGCTATTTTACGCAACGGGTTAAGAAATTATTTTGACTCAATGTATCTGAATATAGGACTTCATGATTTAGAAAAAGCGGCTAACATGCAACATAAAGAAGCATGCTATGCTTACGGGTTAGTAATGTTCGCTTCTCACCAAAGTGAGAAAAAGAACATCGGGCTACAACTATTAAACAAAACGTTCCCACAAGTGACGGAATCGGTAATTGGGGTAAGAAATGAGGTTTTTAGGTTATTACGAGACTGTTGGTCATTACGTAACCCTCGTCCCTTTGACGACGTTACAACACGCTGTCTTATCAACGGCCATAACGGTTATGTTCCACAAGACCAAGGATGGGAAGTAGTCCTAGTAAAACCAGAATGCATGACTTGTTTCTGGACGTATGAATTACGTGTCTTTATTGCCTTTGCTGAACGACTTGTGTACTAGCTAGAATTATCTTCACAACTATCTTGTATCAAAGTTATTGTGTGCTATATTTCATGCTTTATGTAAAATAAGCGGTATTGTAAGTTTGTAAAATATTGTATAAAAGTTTGAACGCGAAATATTATTATAATCAGTTTTTCATATAGAATTGTAGTAGTTGAATTGTATATTAGCTACTAAGTATGAACTTAACGGGTAGGTACTACCCGAATTTAAACTTATAAAACGTTAATATGAAGAAAAAGCTTTTATAAATGAGTTCATATTATGCTACGAAATACTATTAACTACTCTTAATATTCTGTATGATTAACTTGTTCCATTTGACTATTTTGAAGGAAATGGCACCGACTACTCGACACACTGTGAATATGAATGAAGAGGAATTTTGTACTTTTCTAGCTTCAAACATAGCCGCAGTACAGGCTGCGCTACATACCAACAATAACCTTGGATCTAGAAGTACAGGAAATCGTGTAGGATGCACCTACAAAGAATTCACTGCCTGCAAACCTTTGGAATTTGATGGAACCGAAGGACCGATCGGATTGAAACGGTGGACCGAGAAGGTCGAATCGGTGTTTGCCATAAGTAAGTGTACTGAAGAGGACAAAGTGAAGTACGCTACACATACCTTCACAGGTTCTGCGTTAACATGGTGGAATACCTATCTAGAGCAAGTGGGACAAGATGATGCGTACGCACTACCGTGATCAGCATTCAAGCACTTGATGAACGAGAAGTACCGTCCCAGAACCGAGGTCAATTAGCTCAAGACAGAACTTAGAGGGTTACGAACCCAAGGATTTGATATTACCACGTACGAAAGACGATTCACAGAATTGTGCCTATTATGTCCGGGAGCGTTCGAAGATGAGGAAGAGAAGATCGACGCGTTTGTGAAAGGATTACCGGAAAGAATCCAAGAAGATATAAGTTCACACGAGCCCGCCTCCATACAACAGGCATGTAGAATGGCTCATAAACTAGTGAACCAGATTAAGGAAAGAATTAAAGAACAGACGGCTGAAGAGGCCAATGTGAAGCAAGTTAAAAGGAAGTGGGAGGAAAACGGTGATAAGAATCACCAATACAACAACAACAGCAATTACAATAATAATCGCAACAATTATCCCAACAATCGCAACATCAATCGCAACTACAACAACAACAACAACAACAACAACAACAACAACAACAACAACAACAACAACAACAATAACAACAACAACAACAACAACAACAACAACAACAACAACAACAACAGCAACTACAACAATCATCCCAACAATAATAACAACCGCAACAACAACAACAATCAGAAGCAGCTATGCCAAAGGTGTGAAAAGTATCACTCGGGGTTCTGCACCAAATTTTGCAACAAGTGTAAAAGAAATGGTCATAGCGTGGCGAAGTGTGAGGTCTACGGATAAGGGGTTAACAGAACGAAAGGAACAAATTGTGTCGGAACGAGTAATGGTGGAGCAAGTAGTGTCAGAGCAAGTTATGCCAATGTAGTTTGTTATAAATGTGGAAAACCGGGCCACATTATTAGAAATTGGCCGAACCAGGAGAACACGAATGGACAAGGCCGCGGAAGAGTTTTCAATATTAATGCGGTAGAGGCACAGGAAGACCCGGAGCTTGTTACGGGTACGTTTCTTATTGACAATAAATCTGCTTACGTTTTATTTGATTCGGGTGAGGATAGAAGCTATATGAGTAGAGATTTTGTGCTAAATTAAGTTGTCCATTGACGCTGTTGGATAGTAAATTTTTACTCGAATTAGCAAATGGTAAATTAATTTCAGCAGATAATATATGCCGGAATCGAGAAATTAAACTGGGTAGAGAAATATTTAAGATTGATTTGATACCAGTAGAGTTAGGGAGTTTTGATGTAATAGTTGGCATGGACTGGCTGAAGAAGGTGAAAGCAGAGATCGTCTGTTATAAAAATGCAATTCGCATTGTATGAGAAGAAGGAGAACCCTTAATGGTGTACGGAGAAAAGGGCAACATGAAGCTACATCTTATTAATAATTTGAAGGCACAAAAACTAATAAAAAAAGGTTGCTATGCTGTTCTAGCACACGTCGAGAAAGTACAAACTGAAGAAAAGAGCATCAATGATGTTCCCGTCGCAAAAGAATTTCCCGATGTATTTCCAAAAGAATTATCGGGACTACCTCCACATCGATCTGTTGAATTTCAAATAGATCTTTTACCAGGAGCTGCACCAATAGCTCGTGCTCCTTATAAACTCGCACCCAGCGAGATGAAAGAACTGCAAAGCCAACTGCAAGAACTATTAGAACGTGGTTTCATTCAACCAAGCACATCACCATGGGGAGCTCCTGTTTTGTTTGTCAAGAAGAAGGATGGTACATTTAGGTTGTGTATTGACTACAGAGAGTTGAACAAACTTACCATCAAAAACCGTTATCCACTACTGAGAATTGACGACTTATTTGATCAACTACAAGGCTCGTCGGTTTATTTGAAGATCGATTTACATTCTGGATATCATCAAATGCGAGTAAAGGAGGATGATATTCCAAAAACTGCTTTTAGGACGCGTTATGGTCATTACGAGTTTATGGTTATGCCGTTTGGATTGACTAACGTACCAGCTGTGTTCATGGACCTTATGAACCGAGTGTGTGGGCCATATCTTGACAAGTTTGTCATTGTTTTCATCGATGACATACTTATTTACTCAAAGAATGATCAAGAGCACGAAGAACATTTGAGAAAAGTGCTAGAAGTATTGAGGAAAGAAAAACTGTACGCTAAGCTTTCAAAGTGTGCATTTTGGTTGGAAGAAGTTCAATTCCTCGGTCACATAGTGAACAAAGAAGGTATCCAGGTGGACCCGGCAAAGATCGAAACCGTTGAAAAATGGAAAACCCCAAAAACTCCGAAGCATATACGTCAATTATTAGGATTGGCTGGTTACTACAGAAGATTCATCCAAGATTTCTCCAAAATAGCAAAACCCTTGACTGCATTAACGCATAAAGGGAAGAAATTTGAATGGAAGGATGAACAAGAGGAGGCGTTTCAATTATTGAAGAAAAAGCTAACTACGGCACCTATATTGTCATTGCCTGAAGGGAATGATGATTTTGTGATTTATTGTGACGCATCAAAGCAAGGTCTCGGTTGTGTATTAATGCAACGAACGAAGGTGATTGCTTATGCGTCTAGACAATTGAAGATTCACGAACAAAATTATACGATGCATGATTTGGATTTAGGCGCGGTTGTTTTTGCATTAAAGACTTGGAGGCACTACTTATATGGGGTCAAAAGTATTATATATACCGACCACAAAAGTCTTCAACACATATTTAATCAGAAACAACTGAATATGAGGCAGCGTAGGTGGATTGAATTGTTGAATGATTACGACTTTGAGATTCGTTACCACCCGGGGAAGGCAAATGTGGTAGCCGACGCCTTGAGCAGGAAGGACAGAGAACCCATTCGAGTAAAATCTATGAATATAATGATTCACAATAACCTTACTACTCAAATAAAGGAGGCGTAACAAGGAGTTTTAAAAGAGGGAAATTTAAAGGATGAAATACCCAAAGGATCAGAGAAGCATCTTAATATTTGGGAAGACGGAAACCGGTATAGGGCTGAAAGGATTTGGGTACCAAAATTTGGAGATATGAGAGAAATGGTACTTAGAGAAGCTCATAAAACCAGATACTCAATACATCCTGGAACGGGGAAGATGTACAAGGATCTTAAGAAACATTTTTGGTGGCCAGGTATGAAAGCCGATATTGCTAAATATGTAGGAGAATGTTTGACGTGTTCTAAGGTCAAATCTGAACATCAGAAACCATCAGGTCTACTACAACAACCTGAAATCCCGGATGGAGAAGTTAGCACGACTGTATTTGAAGGACTACAAGTGGTTATGATACTATTTGGGTAATAGTTGATCGTCTCACCAAGTCATCACACTTCCTGCCAATAAGAGAAGATGACAAGATGGAGAAGTTAGCACGACTGTATTTGAAGGAAGTCGTCTCCAGACATGGAATACCAATCTCTATTATCTCTGATAGGGATGGCAGATTTATTTCAAGATTCTGGCAGACATTACAGCAAGCATTGGGAACTCGTCTAGACATGAGTACTGCCTATCATCCACAAACTGATGGGCAGAGCGAAAGGACGATACAAACGCTTGAAGACATGCTACGAGCTTGTGTTATTGATTTCGGAAACAGTTGGGATCGACATCTACCGTTAGCAGAGTTTTCCTACAACAACAGCTACCATTCAAGCATTGAGATGGCGCCGTTTGAAGCACTTTATGGTAGAAAGTGCAGGTCTCCGATTTATTGGAGTGAAGTGGGGGATAGACAGATTACGGGTCCGGAGATAATACAAGAAACTACCGAGAAAATCATCCAAATTCAACAAAGATTGAAAACCGCCCAGAGTCGACAAAAGAGCTACGCGGACAGTAAAAGAAAAGATATAGAGTTTGAAATTGGAGAAATGGTCATGCTTAAGGTTTCACCTTGGAAAGGCGTTGTTCGATTTGGTAAACGGGGGAAACTAAATCCAAGGTACATTGGACAATTCAAGATTATAGATCGTGTCGGACCAGTAGCTTACCAACTGGAGCTATCTCAACAACTCGCGGCTGTACATAACACTTTTCACGTCTCAAATTTGAAGAAATGTTTTGCTAAAGAAGATCTCACTATTCCGTTGGACGAAATCCAAATCAATGAAAAACTTCAATTTATTAAAGAACCCGTCGAAATAATGGATCGTGAGGTTAAGAGACTTAAACAAAACAAGATACCGATTGTTAAGGTTCGATGGAATGCTCGTAGAGGACCCAAGTTCACCTAGGAGCGTTAAGATCAGATGAAGAAGAAATACCCGCATTGATTTCCAGAAGATACGTCAACACCTCAAACTGCTTAAAATTTCGGGACGAAATTTATTTAACGGGTAGGTACTGTAGTGACCCAAAATTTTCCATGTTTATATATATATTAAATGAAATTGTTATTTACATGATTAAGTGTTTCCAACATGTTAAGCAATCAAACTTGTTAAGACTTGATTAATTGAAATAGGTTTCATATAGACAATTGACCACCCAAGTTGACCGGTGATTCACGAACGTTAAAACTTGTAAAAACTATACGATGACATATATATGGTTATATATATAGTTAACATGATTTTATTATAAGTATGTATCTCATTAGGTATTTTAACAATGAGTTATATACATAAAAAATGAGACTATTAATTTAAGAAACTGGAAAACGATATATATAACGATTATCGTTATAACAACGTCTTACTAGGTACATATGAATCATATTAAGATATTGATACACTTGGTTAATTATGTTAAATGATAAGTAAATATATTATTAAGTGTATTAACAATGAAATATATATGTAAAAATAAGACTACTAACTTAATGATTTCGAAACGAGACATATATGTAACGATTATCGTTGTAACGACATTTAACAGTATATATATCATACTAAGATATATTATATATCATAATATCATGATAATATAACAATTTAATATCTCATTTGTTATAATAAACAATGGGTTAACAACATTCAACAAGATCGTTAACCTAAATTTACATGTAACGACTAACGATGACTTAACGACTCAGTTAAAATGTATATACATGTAGTGTTTTAATATGTATTAATACACTTTTGAAAGACTAAAAGACACTTATAAAAATACTACTACTTAACAAAAATGCTTACAATTACATCCTCGTTCAGTTTCATCAACAATTCTACTCGTATGCACCCGTATTCGTACTCGTACAATACACAGCTTTTAGATGTATGTACTATTGGTATATACACTCCAATGATTAGCTCTTAGCAGCCCATGTAAGTCACCTAACACATGTGGGAACCATCATTTGGCAACTAGCATGAAATATCTCATAAAATTACAAAAATACGAGTAATCATTCATGACTTATTTACATGAAAACAAAATTACATATCCTTTATATCTAATCCATACACCAACGACTAAAAACACCTACAAAAACTTTCATTCTTCAATTTTCTTCATCTAATTGATCTCTCTCAAGTTCTATCTTCAAGTTCTAAGTGTTCTTCATAAATTCCAAAAGTTCTAGTTTCATAAAATTAAGAATACTTCCAAGATTGTAAGTTTACTTCCAAGTTTTCTAAATCCATTCCAAGTAATCATCCAAGATCAAGAAACCTTTGTTACTTACATTAGGTTATATTTATAATATAAGGTAATAATCATATTCAAACTTTAATTCAATTTCTATAACTATAACAATCTTATTTCGAGTGGAAATCTTACTTGAAATTGTTTTCGTGTCATGATTCTGCTTCAAGAACTTTCAAGCCATCCAAGGATCCATGGAAGCTAGATCTATTTTTATCATTTCCAGTAGATTTATCCAAGGAACTTGAGGTAGTAATGATGTTCATAACATCATTCGATTCATACATATAAAGCTATCTTATTCGAAGGTTTAAACTTGTAATCACTAGAACATAGTTTAGTTAATTCTAAACTTGTTCGCAAATAAAAGTTAATCCTTCTAACTTGACTTTTAAAATAAACTAAACACATGTTATATATCTATATGATATGCTAACTTAATGATTTAAAACCTGGAAACACGAAAAACACCATAAAATCGGATTTACCCCGTCGTAGTAACACCGCGGGCTGTTTTGGGTTAGTTAATTAAAAACTATGATAAACTTTGATTTAAAAGTTTTTATTCTGGGAAAATGATTTTTATTATGAACATGAAACTATAACTACCTTTATGTTTTCTAAAATGGTTAAACTCAAAGTGGAAGTATGTTTTCTAAAATGGTCATCTAGACGTCGTTCTTTCGACTGAAATGACTACCTTTACAAAAACGACTTGTAACTTATTTTTCCAACTATAAACCTATACTTTTTCTGTTTAGATTCATAATATAGAGTTCAAAATGAAACCATAGCAATTTTATTCACTCAAAACGGATTTAAAATGAAGAAGTTATGGGTAAAACAAGATTGGATAATTTTTCTTATTTTAGCTACGTGAAAATTGGTAACAAATCTATTCCAACCATAACTTAATCAACTTGTATTGTATATTATTTAATCTTGAGATACCATAGACACATATACAATGTTTCGACCTATCATGTCGACACATCTATATATATTTCGGAACAACCATAGACACTCTATATGTGAATGTTGGAGTTAGCTATACAGGGTTGAGGTTGATTCCAAAATATATATAGTTTGAGTTGTGATCAATACTGAGATACGTATACACTGGGTCGTGGATTGATTCAAGATAATATTTATCGATTTATTTCTGTACATCTAACTGTGGACAACTAGTTGTAGGTTACTAACGAGGACAGCTGACTTAATAAAATTAAAACATCAAAATATATTAAAAGTGTTGTAAATATATTTTGAACATACTTTGATATATATGTATATATTGTTATAGGTTCATGAATCAACCAGTGGCCAAGTCTTACTTCCCGACGAAGTAAAAATCTGTGAAAGTGAGTTATAGTCCCACTTTTAAAATCTAATATTTTTAGGATGAGAATACATGCAGGTTTTATAAATGATTTACAAAATAGACACAAGTACGTGAAACTACATTCTATGGTTGAATTATCGAAATCGAATATGCCCCTTTTTATTAAGTCTGGTAATCTAAGAATTAGGGAACAGACACCCTAATTGACGCGAATCCTAAAGATAGATCTATTGGGCCTAACAAACCCCATCCAAAGTACCGGATGCTTTAGTACTTCGAAATTTATATCATATCCGAAGGGTGTCCCGGAATGATGGGGATATTCTTATATATGCATCTTGTTAATGTCGGTTACCAGGTGTTCACCATATGAATGACTTTTATCTCTATGTATGGGATGTGTATTGAAATATGAAATCTTGTGGTCTATTGTTACGATTTGATATATATAGGTTAAACCTATAACTCACCAACATTTTTGTTGACGTTTAAAGCATGTTTATTCTCAGGTGCATACTAAGAGCTTCCGCTGTTGCATACTAAAATAAGGACAAGATTTGGAGTCCATGTTTGTATGATATTGTGTAAAAACTGCATTCAAGAAACTGATTTCGATGTAACATATTTGTATTGTAAACCATTATGTAATGGTCGTGTGTAAACAGGATATTTTAGATTATCATTATTTGATAATCTACGTAAAGCTTTTTAAACCTTTATTTTTGAAATAAAGGTTATGGTTTGTTTTTAAAAATGAATGCAGTCTTTGAAAAACGTCTCATATAGAGGTCAAAACCTCGCAACGAAATCAATTAATATGGAACGTTTTTAATCAATAAGAACGGGACATTTCAAGGATGAACAAGAGAAGGTGTTTCAATTATTAAAGAAAAAGCTAACTACGACACCTATATTGTCATTGCCTGAAGGGAATGATGATTTTGTGATTTATTGTGACACATCAAAGCAAGGTCTCGGTTGTGTATTAATGCAATGGACGAAGGTGATTGCTTATGCGTCTATACAATTGAAGATTCACGAGCAAAATTATACGACGCATGATTTGGAATTAGGCGCGGTTGTTTTTGCATTAAAGACTTGGAGGCACTACTTATATGGGGTCAAAAGTATTATATATACCGACCACAAAAGTCTTTAACACATATTTAATCAGAAACAACTGAATATGAGGCAGCGTAGGTGGATTGAATTGTTGAATGATTACGACTTTGAGATTCGTTACCACCCGGGGAAGGCAAATGTGGTAGCCGACGCCTTGAGCAGAAAGGTCAGAGAACCCATTCGAGTAAAATCTATGAATATAATGATTCACACTAACCTTACTACTCAAATAAAGGAGGCGCAACAAGGAGTTTTAAAAGAGGGAAATTTAAAGGATGAAATACCCAAAGGATCGGAGAAGCATCTTAATATTCGGGAAGACGAAACCCGGTATAGGGCTGAAAGAAGATGGGTACCAAAATTTAGAGATATGATAGAAATGGAACTTAGAGAAGCTCATAAAACCAGATACTCAATACATCCTGGAACGGGGAAGATGTACAAGGATCTTAAGAAACATTTTTGGTGGCCAGGTATGAAAGCCGATATTGCTAAATATGTAGGAGAATGTTTGACGTGTTCTAAGGTCAAAACTGAACAACAGAAACCATCAGGTCTTCTACAACAACCTGAAATCCCGGAATGGAAATGGGAAAACATTACCATGGATTTCATTACTAAATTGCCAAGGACTACAAGTGGTTATGATACTATTTGGGTAATAGTTGATCGTCTCACCAAGTCAGCACACTTTCTGCCAATAAGAGAAGATGACAAGATGGAGAAGTTAGCACGACTGTATTTGAAGGAAGTCGTCTCCAGACATGGAATACCAATCTCTATTATCTCTGATAGGGATGGCAGATTTATTTCAAGATTCTGGCAGACATTACAGCAAGCATTAGGAACTCATCTAGACATGAGTACTGCCTATCATCCACAAACTGATGGGCAGAGCGAAAGGACGATACAAATGCTTGAAGACATGCTACGAGCATGTGTTATTGATTTCGGAAACAGTTGGGATCGACATCTACCGTTAGCAGAATTTTCCTACAACAACAGCTATCATTCAAGCATTGAGATGGCGCCGTTTGAAGCACTTTGTGGTAGAAAGTGCAGGTCTCCGATTTTTTGGAGTGAAGTGGGGGATAGACAGATTACGGGTCCGGAGATAATACAAGAAACTACCGAGAAGATCATCCAAATTCAACAACGGTTGAAAACCGCCCAAAGTCGACAAAAGAGCTACGCCGACATTAAAAGAAAAGACATAGAATTTGAAATTGGAGAAATGGTCATGCTTAAGGTTGCACCTTGGAAAGGTGTTGTTCTATTTGGTAAATGGGGGAAATTAAATCCAAGGTATATTGGACCATTCAAGATTATTGATCGTGTCAGACCAGTAGCTTACTGACTTGAGTTACCTCAACAACTTGCGAATGTACATAACACTTTCCACGTCTCAAATTTGAAGAAATGTTTTGCTAAAGAAGATCTCACTATTCCAGTGAGTTATAGCATTCCCTTTTTACTTTAACTTATTTTGGGAACTGAGAATACATGCGGATTTTATGTTTTACATACTAGGTACGAGTAATTAAACTTATATATGTGTGGGTTATATAACGGCAGAAACATTCCCTTTAGCTCGGTAACGTTTAGTCATTAGTTTTTGAACCGGTGAACGCGAATCTTAGATATGGATCCATAGGGTTTGACATCCCCACTCGGGCTAGTAGCGCTAGCATTTTAACGAGTGTTTAATACTTCGTAGACATACGCACTTGCCAAGTGTACTTTCAGGGGGTATAAACGTTAAGTTAGTTACCAAGTGCCCACGGTTAACATATAATTTATCATACTTTTTTGAAACGCTCTTTGTAGCACTGAAATCTCGTGGCCTACCTTACTTACTGTTATACTTAAACTATAGCTCATCAACCTTTGTGTTGACATTTTTAAGCATGTTTTTCTCAGGTGCTTAAGGTTATTTGCTTCCGCTGTCGTGCTAGTCTTGCCGTAGACACCCGCTGCTCTAGTGTTATCACCGCATGAACTGTTTAACTTGCATTCAGACCTTAATACTTTCGAAACTATGTTTTGTAACGACCTAAGGGTCACATACATTTATTCATGCTTTCAATTCGTAGAAGCATACTGTTGGTGTAAAACAATTGACATCGGTTATGACGTCATCTTTTTATCGTGAATGCAACTTCTTTTATTACAGCATGTAGTACTTAACCTTGTAATGATCATGTTGTTGATGATTCGTACACGATGGTTTTGTACGGGGCATCACATTTGGTATCAGAGCATTGGTTGTAGGGAATTAGGTTGCATTAGTGAGCCTAAGACCGACCCAAGTAGGATTCACTAATAGGACTAATCTACAACTTGCTAGTTTACTTGTTTTCGCTGAACTTACTGCATGCTGCTGCTTACTTTTACTGCTATATGCCATACGCTACTACCTGATTTCACTACCGTATGATATTACTTGCTTTCGATTGCATGCTACTTCCGTACAATTCGTTATTATTGCCATGCTACTTATTGTTATACATGATTTAAACTGTTGGCCTAATACGTGCTTGCTTTATGACTTACTGACATGGAAAATTTATTTTTCCTTGTTTAGATGTCGGATGTTCCACCTACTATCATTTTGGGCAGTTTAGACTCGTCAGCCACCCCACCTGCTGCTGCTGCTGACACACCGATCCCGCTACGCACCAGTGACCCCGACGCTTCGTCTTCCGGAGCTAGTAGTAGTGCGCCGACACCAGTGGCTACTATTGACGGACACGTGGACCCTACGGAGATTCCAACTCCGTCTGCTCCCGGACCCTCGGAGCCACAACCCCGAATCGGTGGTGTTGTGATTCCGGCGGAGTTCGGGGAAGGGTCATTCCGTAACCATATGCGCATGCCGTGCCGACGCACTCCTAATGGACGTTTAGTGCCGATTTTGCCAGGCAGACACAGAGAGATGTTAGCCACCTTCGGACTGCCAGTTCAGCCACCAGTACCACCACCACATGATTCGGATGACTCATCATCCCCCGATTCTTCATCAGATGACTCTTCCTCAGACGACTCCAGTGATGATGAGGACTCTGCTGATATACCTATTCAGCCACCCTCCACCCCGCCGAAGAAGCGGTATCGCTTCGACGGTACCATCATTCCGGGGATCAATGGAGGACGAGCCTTCACTGACGCATTTGGTCGACGTCGTAGGGTTACTGCTCGTAAACGGCTTGTGCCGTACCCTGCCGACCCACAGATACGTAAGGTTCCCCGTTACGTACTGACTATTTCTGGAGCCAGAACATCTGCACCCCGTTTCGTGCGTTCTGCACCACCCGCACCACCGGCACCACCAGCACCACCCGCTCCACCAGCACCATCCGCTCCACCGGCCCCACCTGCACCACCAGCACCGCCTGCCCCACCATCTCCCACTGTCGAGGAATTGACAAGGGAGGTGGGAATCCTCCGAGCTCGGGTTACTGAGCTTGAGGAGCAGTTAGCTCAGGTTTTAGACATCCTACACCCACCTTCACCGTAGGACCTTTTGTATTAGATTTCATGATATAATCTAGTTGTAGTTTCATATTTCACTTATGTATTGTACGAATCTATCATGATGTATGAAACTTATTATTAATGAATGGAAGATTTGTGATGTTACTTTTTTCACAAGTGTTCTATTTACATTAATGTATGGTGTTTTGTGCTACTTGTATCAACTTGCATTACTTAATTAACATGTGTTGTGCTGTTTACATGTTGGTTGTTATATACTATATTATTACATATTGAATGCTGGATTTTGACTTGAGTCAAAATGTTTGTATAGAACACCATGGCTAATGGTCGATCCACACCTACTGCTGCTCAAATTGAAGAGATGATCCAAGAACGTATAGCCGCAGCCATTGCGGAAATGCAACCCCAACCTCCACCGCCACCGCCACCACCACCGGTTATTCAACCCGTTCGAAATGGGTGTACCTACAAGGAATTCCAAAAATGTAAACCACATAACTTCAGCGGCACTGAGGGACCGGTTGGTCTCACCAGATGGTTCGAGAAACTTGAATCAGTATTCCGAGTTAGCAACTGTTCGGAGGACAACAAAACCAAATTTGCTTCTTGCACACTGTCTGACGGCGCGCTCACGTGGTGGAACACAATGGCACAGGCACAAGGTATCGATGAGGCGTATGCTACGTCATGGGAAGAATTTAAATGTGCCATGATTGAGGAGTATTGTCCAAGAACCGAAATCCAAAAGATGGAAATGGAATTCATGCAGTTAAAGGCCGTTGGGAACGACCTTGATGGTTACAACAGGAGATTTTTGGAACTAGCCCTGATGTGTCCGACAATGGTCACCCTAGAATTCAAGCGAATTGAGAGATACTTCTGGGGACTCCCTAAGTCCATCAAAGGAAACATCACCTCATCCAAACCACCAAATGTTCCCGAAGCGATGTGCATGGCGCATACTTTAATGAATCAGATAACCATCGATGAACTGGAGAAAACTAAGTCTGAAGCGGGTACTAGTGAGAAGCGCAAATGGGATAACCACAACAACAACAACAACAGGGGAAGAAATTATGAACAGAACCAGGCGAAATGACATGAGGGTTTCAGAGGAAACAACAACGGTGGAAACCCCAACCCCAACAACAACACCAACTCCAACCCGAACTATAAGGGAAACCTACCACAATGCAAGTGGTGTTACAAACACCACACTGGGTATTGCAATGTTGTTTGTGAGAAATGCCAACGGGCTGGGCATATCGGGAAAGACTGCAAGGTCACCACTTTGAATGGGAAGCCGAACACCAATGGACCGAAGAAGTGCTACGAATGCGGACAAACGAGCCATTTCAGAAATGCGTGCCCAAACAAGCGAAAAGACGGCGGACCACCTCACACTAGAGCTTTCAATGTTAATGCAAGGGACGCACGCGAAAACCCCGACTTGGTGATAGGTATATTCACAATCAACAATCTTTTAGCTTCTGTCTTGTTTGACACTGGTGCGGATAGAAGTTATGTATGTAGACATTTATGCGATAAGATTAATTGGTCATTAGTCCCATTAAAAGAGAGTATGCCTGTCGAGGTTGCCAACGGTAAACTTGAAAAGGTTGACCATATTAGTCGTGGAGCTATTATCAACATAGTTGGTGCAGATTTCGAAATTGATTTGATACCTATCAAACTAGGAAGTTTTGACGTGATAGTCGGTATGGATTGGTTGAGTAAGATAAAGGCTGATATTATCCGTGGAGATAAAGCACTTCGCATACCACAAGGAGATGGCGAACCACTAGTTATCTATGGAGAGAGATGTACCTCAAATTTGAACCTCATTAGTTGCGTGAAAGCGCAAAAGATTATGAAGAAGGGACGTCTTGCTGTCCTAGCGCATGTGAAAATGGTAGAAATGGAGGTGAAGAGCGTGAATGACGTTCGAATTGTGAACGAGTTTCCTGATGTCTTTCCCGAAGAGTTGCCTGGATTATCGCCACCAAGAGCCGTAGAGTTTCAGATTGATTTAGTGCCAGGAGCTGCACCTGTAGCTCGCGCACCTTATAGAGTCGCACCTTCCGAGATACAAGAATTACAGAGTCAACTACAAGAATTACTTGACCGAGGATTTATCCAACCAAGCTTCTCGCCTTGGGGTGCACCTGTTCTATTTGTGAAGAAGAAGGACGGATCCTTCCATATGTGTATCGATTACCATGAGCTCAACAAATTGACAATCAAGAATCGGTATCCTCTTCCTAGAATTGACGATCTTTTTGATCAATTACAAGGATCGAGTGTCTACTCAAAGATCGATTTGCGATCCGGTTATCACCAGTTGAGGGTGAGAGAAAGTGATGTGATGAAAACTGCATTCAGGACCCGTTATGGTCATTATGAGTTTCTCGTGATGCCATTCGGTTTAACAAATGCACCTACCGTGTTCATGGATCTCATGAATCGTGTCTGCAAGCCTTACTTAGACAAGTTTGTTATCGTCTTCATAGATGATATCCTCATCTACTCTAAGGGCGAAGAAGAGCATGAGCAACACCTCCGACTAGTACTTGAACTCTTGAGACAAGAGCAACTTTAAGCCAAATTCTCCAAGTGTGAATTTTGGTTGAAGGAAGTACAATTTCTGGGTCATGTTGTGAGCGACCAGGGTATTAAAGTTGATCCCGCCAAGATTGAAGCCATCAGCAAGTGGGAGACCCCCACTACTCCAACTCATATTCGCCAATTCCTAGGTCTCGCCGGTTACTACTGAAGGTTCATTGAAGGATTTTCCCTGATTGCGCGTCCTTTGACCGCGCTGACTCACAAGGGCAAGAAGTTCATTTGGGAACCCGCACACGAATCAGCATTTCAAACTTTGAAGAAGAAGTTAACCACCACACCTATCCTATCACTTCCTGAGGGCAGTGACGACTTTGTTGTTTATTGTGATGCATCGAAGAGTGGTTTTGGTTGTGTACTGATGCAACGATCAAAAGTTATTGCCTATGCCTCCCGCCAATTGAAGATTCACGAGTGGAACTACACTACTCATGATCTTGAACTTGGAGCCGTTGTCTTTGCGCTTAAATTGTGGAGACATTATTTGTATGGAACTAAGAGCACTATCTTCACCGATTACAAGAGCCTCCAGCACATCTTTGATCAGAAGCAACTGAATATGAGACTGCGTCGATGGATCGAGACGCTCAACGACTACGATTGTGAACTCCGTTATCACCCTGGCAAGGCCAATGTTGTAGCTGACGCTTTAAGCCGAAAGGATAGGACGGCACCTCTTCGTGTTAGGGCTCTGAACATCACCATCCATTCGAACCTCAACAGCCAAATCATAGTAGCCCAAGATGAGGCTCTCAAGGAGGAGAATTTATCTCACGAACATTTGAACATACTTGTCTCTCGATTCGAGGTTAGGGAGTCTGGACTCCGATGTTATGCCGGAAGAATTTGGGTACCTCTTTATGGAGATCTACGGAACCTTATACTTGATGAAGCACACAAATCGAGATATTCGATTCATCTCGGAGCGGGCAAAATGTACCACGACCTTAAAGAACAGTATTGGTGGCCGAATCTTAGGAAGGACGTTGCGACTTATGATGGTAAGTGTTTGACTTGCTCGAAGGTTAAAGCCGAGCATCAGAGACCTTCTGGATTACTTCAACAACCGGAAATCCCACAATGGAAGTGGGAAAGGATCACAATGGATTTCATCACTAAGCTGTCGAAGACGGTGGGCGGATACGATACCATCTGGGTTATTGTTGACCGCCTTACTAAATCTGCACACTTCTTGGCTATGAAGGAGACAGATACGATGGAGAGACTTGCTCAATTATACATCAAAGAGGTTGTATCTCGTCATGGTGTACCTTTATCGATCATCTCAGATCGCGATCCCCGTTTTGCTTCTAGATTTTGGCGTTCTTTACAAGAAGCCATGGGAACTCGTCTTGACATGAGTACTGCTTATCACCCTCAGATTGACGGGCAAAGTGAACGAACGATTCAGACCTTGGAAGACATGTTACGTGCATGTGTCATTGATTTCAGAAAGGCCTGGGAAAGGCATTTGCCATTAGCCGAATTCTCGTACAAAAACAGTTATCACTCAAGCATTAATGCTGCACCTTTTGAAGCATTGTATGGCCGCAAGTGCTGATCTCCTATTTGTTGGGCCGAAGTAGGCGAAAAGCAAATCACCGGACCCGAGGTAGTCCATGAAACGACGGAGAAGATTTCTCAGATTCAAGCTAGACTTAAGACTGCCCGTGATCGCCAAAAGAGTTATGCCGATCTTAAATGTAAAGACTTTAAATTCAACGTTGGTGATCGTGTAATATTAAAGGTTGCACCTTGGAAAGGTGTGATCCGTTTTGGAAAATGTGGAAAGTTAAACCCACGATACATTGGTCCTTTTGAAATCTTGGAACGTGTTAGACCCGTTGCTTACCGTTTGGATCTACCAGCACAATTGAGCTCAGTTCATCCTACCTTCCATGTATCAAAACTTGAAGAAGTGTCTCGCTGCACCAGAACTTATCATACCACTTGAGGAACTTACGATTGACGACAAACTTCACTTTGTGGAAGAACCTGTTGAAATTATGGATCGTGAGATCATAACTTTGAAACGCAACAGGATTCCTATCATCCGAGTTTGATGAAATGCCAAACGAGGACCTGAGTTTACTTGGGAGAGAGAGGATCACATGATGCAGAAGTATCCTCACCTTTTCCCAACTCCTCCATCTACCTCAGCTTAAAATTTCGCGACGAAATTTTCTTTAACAGGTGAGTAATGTAACGACCCTGGATTTTCCAACGTTTATTTATTAATAATTATTATTATTAATACTTGTGATTAAACGAATGTATGTTATTACATTTACATGTTGCGATGATTGCCCGAACTTGACTTTAATTGCCCGAAATGTCTCTGTGACACACGAAACTTTTACGAATAATATTTTTAAGTATTATTTACATTCATGATTAAGTTTTATTAATCATTTTGATTAGCTAAGGTTATTAGTTGATTACTTGGGCCTTTACTAGTATTAGTGGACTTTTACTTGAATTATCACTTATTTGGACTTGGCCTCACTTTGTTGGACTTGATTAGCCCACCCTACATTTTAAATGGACTTAGTTAGCCCACTAACTCATGTAAGTATCACATTATATTATAACTAGTTAGTTTTGTGCAATTAGAATCTAGTTACACCATGTTTCCATGCAAATGCCATCTATTAACCACCTTTTAGAGCTTTACATACTAGTGACCATGGAACATTTCTCTTCCCCCATTTCGAGCCGCAGAAAACCGTGGCCTTAGTAGGCCTTGGAGGGATTTTTGGTTCATTTTTTTGTATTACTTACTTGCTCACATTTCTCTCATTTTCAAAACACACACTTGCTAGCTTTCTTTTTCTCTCTTTTTCTCTCAAGTCTTGTAAGTAACTTGAGTTTTTCTTTTCTTGATTAAAACCGAACCTATACACATGTATCATCATCATCTTTTGATCTTTAATGTTGTTTAATTACTTGAGATTTGTTAGTTGTTGTTGTTACTTTGTTACTTGTTGTCATTTATTATTTACATACTAGTGTCAAGAATCAAACTTACTAGTTTCATTCTCCATTTATCTTGTATTTTTCAAGAACACAAGAACATAAACTTATTAGTTTATGTTCTACATATATTGTTTCAAAAGATTGCAAGTTCATGTGTTGATTAAAATCATACTTGTAGTTCTTGAAGTAAACTTAAAGTTTACTTTACTTAAAGATCAAACTTTGGTTGAATCTTTAAAAGTATGAACAACCATGAACCTTTTACTTATTTACTTAGTTTATCTCTTTATATCATGCACTTTAATTTTATGTTTGTTAGTTAAATGGTCAAGTACTACAAGTTAGTCTTGATCTCATTAATCTTGAACTAAAAGTTAACTTGAAAGTTCAAGAACACATAAATAAGCTTCTTTAACTATAACTTTGTACACTTATGTTAGATCTAGACTTTTGAGTCTTGATCTTCAAGATCAAACTAAGAACTATGTTCTACAACTTAAGATCTTGATTTCATAAGTTCACTTTCAAGTTTGTAACTTATTATTAGTTTTAAAGTTCATGTATGTGTTAGATCTAAGACTTTGATGTAACTTTGGTTCATCAAACTTCATGCAACTCTTAAGTGAGTTGTGCTTCATGTCTTAGACATACACTTGGGTTATGATGGTCAAACCATGGTAAAGATGATGTAAACACATCAATGAGTTGTACACTTGAAGCTATAGGCATCAAGGATGAGAACCATGATGAACATCAAGCACCAAACTCACCGGAACCCATTATTATCTCTGTTCAAGTAGATAACTTTTCATATAGGACTCGTCTTAATCCGAGTTACGGTTTAGGATTTATGGCCCTCCGATCGTCACTATGTTCTTTTAACGTTGTGCAGAATTTTCTGACCTACTCGCACTTAGACCATATCCACGGTCAAACGAAGATGAGTTTGATTTTGTAAATTTTACCACACTTAAAGGACTCATATACGGAGCCATGGCCACTGGTCTCACCTTAATTCAGTAAGGGTAGAGGCCGTGGTGACTGATCGAAGTCAGCCTTTGTTTTAAACTACTTTCATGAACGAAATTTACTTTACGCCTTTTGTTTGATGATGAATGATGATGACTCTCAAGACCTTATTTACATACATTTAAACCTTTTTGGAAGATTTACTGACTTAGTACTATTTGACTTAGGTTGAGGACCCGTTTGTACAACCTTCATTACTTGCTTACTTTCCGAGTCATACTTTACCGCTACTTTATCATTGTGAGTTATAGCATTCTCTTTTTACTTTAACTTATTTTGGGAACTAAGAATACATGATTTTATGTTTTACATACTAGGCACGAGTACTTAAACTTATATATGTGTGGGTTATATAACGGCAGAAACATTCCCTTTAGCTCGGTAACGTTTAGTCATTGGTTTTTGAACCGGTGAACGCGAATCTTAGATATGGATCCATAGGGTTTGACATCCCCACTCGGGCTAGTAGCGCTAGCATTTTAACGAGTGTTTAATACTTCGTAGACATACACACTTTCCAAGTATACTTTCAGGGGGTATAAACGTTAAGTTAGTTACCAAGTGCCCACGGTTAACATATACTTTATCATACTTTTTTGAAACGCTCTTTGTAGCACTGAAATCTCGTGGCCTACCTTACTTACTGTTATACTTAAACTATAGCTCACCAACCTTTGTGTTGACGTTTTTAAGCATGTTTTTCTCAGGTGCTTAAGGTTATTTGCTTTCGCTGTCGTGCTAGTCTTGCCGTAGACACCCGCTGCTCTAGTGTTATCACCGCATGAACTGTTTAACTTGCATTCAGACTTTAATACATTTGAAACTATGTTTTGTAATGACCTAAGGGTCACATACATTTATTCATGCTTGTTATTCATAGAAGCATACTGTTGGTGTAAAACAATTGACGTCAGTTATGACGTCATCTTTTTATCGTGAATGCAACTTCTTTTATTACAGCATGTAGTACTTAACCTTGTAATGATCCTGTTGTTGATGATTCGTACATGATGGTTTTGTACGGGGCATCACATAATCGAAGTCTATAACGTTCTAAAAATCAAAAAGCCACATTATTTTTTTTTTTAAACTTGCGAACAACAATACTGCTGTAAAAATATATTTTTTTTATCTATTAAATTTATTTCTCAAGTTAAAAACATTTTTGTTGTTTCGTGTACAATTACTAAAACAAACGAATTGTAGTTTGTACCAATTTATGAGTCACTAGTCGACTGGAAATTTGAAGAAGGAGAAGAAGATATAGGATAACAGAAAAACGGGTTTTTAATATTTGGGTATGGTTTTTAAATCAGAAAAAGTGGACGGATCAGATGGTGATAGTTGTTTGTGTGTAAACGAGGGGTCTCGGGTTCGAGCCCGGGAAAGGGCAGCTAATTTTTTTGAGACTCTTTTCATGTGAGGTAGCTCCCTAATTTTATTATTATTATTATTATTATTATTATTATTATTATTATTATTATTATTATTATTATTATTATTATTATTATTATTATTATTATTATTATTATTATTATTATTATTATTATTATTATTATTATTATTATTCTTGTTATTGTTATTATAAATTATGGTTATGTTAAAATTGATGATATAATCACTAGTATTATAAATTTAGTTCTTATTAGGTAATATTGTTATGAATTAATAGTATTATTATTATTAATATAAAGTATAATTTTTATTATTATTACGAATATGATTATTATTATTATTATTGTTACTATGAAAATAACACAACTTATTATTATTTTCACTAATACTGGTATTAGTATCACTTTTTAGTAATATTATCATTAACATAAGTATCATTATCAACAATATCACTATTATTATTATTATTATTATTAGTATTATCATTATTACTAAAGTTATTATTATTATTATTAGTATTAGTAACTTATCATTATAAAAACTATCATTTTAACAAATAAATATTAGTTTCATAAAAGATATTTATTACATTCACTATAATTAAGATAATATTCCATATAACTATATATTAATTAGGCTAACATTTAAAATACTTATACAATATCGATTTTTAAATATAATACTAAACACATGTGTGTATATATATATATATATATATATATATATATATATATATATATATATATATATATATATATATATATATATATATATATATATATATATATATATATATATATATATATATATATATATATATATATATATATATATATATATATATATATATCAAGATAACTAAAAGTATAGTTATTAATTATTGTAATGATATAAATATAAAATAAATATATATAACATATAAGTTAAGATATAATTTACATAATTAAAGAATATGTTTTTAATGAAATTTAGAAGAATAAATCCTAAATAACTACAAGATATATAAAAGGATATAACAAATAAAATTAGATATATATAAACTTATTCGGTTACAATTATGCATATTAATAAATGTACAAATGTTATAGGTTCGTGAATCCGAGGCCAACCTTGCATTGTTCAGTTTTATCATATGTATTTTTACTACAAAATACATTAGGTGAGTTTCATTTGCCTTTTTACCCTTTATATTTTTGGGCTGAGAATACATGCGCAATTTTTATAAATGTTTTACGAAATAGACACAAGTAATCGAACTGCATTATATGGTTGAATTATTGAAATCGAATATGCCCCTTTTTATTAGTCTGGTAATCTAAGAATTAGGGAACAGACACCCTAATTGACGCGAATCCTAAAGATAGATCTATCGGGCCCAACAAGCCCCATCCAAAGTACCAGATACTTTAGTACTTCAAAATTTATATCAGGACCGAAGGAGGATCCCGGAATGATGGGGATATTCTTATATGCATAATATGAATGTCGGTTAGCAGGTGTTCAATCCATATGAATGATTATTTTTGTCTCTATGCATGAGACGTATATTTATGAAAAATGAAAATCTTGTGGTCAATTAAAATGATGGAAATGATTATTTATGTTAAACTAATGAACTCACCAATCTTTTGGTTGACACTTTAAAGCATGTTTATTCTCAGGTATGAAAGAAGTCTTCCGCTGTGCAATTGCTCATTTTAAAGATATTACTTGGAGTCATTCATGACATATTTCAAAAGACGTTGCATTCGAGTCGTCGAGTTCATCAAGATTATTATTAAGTCAATTATAGTTTAGATATATTATGAAATGATATGCATGCCGTTAACTTTCAATGTATTGAAAGTTTGTCTTTTTAAAAATGAATGTAATGTTTGTAAAATGTATCATATAGAGGTCAAGTACCTAGCGATGTAACCAACTATTGTGAATCATTTATAATCGATACGGACTTCGTCCGGATGGATTAGGACGGGTCATGAAATCATCATCATACATACATCATCTCTATCATCATACAACATCATCATCTTAATCATAATCATGATCATAACATACTCACAATTATAATCATAAGCATAAACATATCATCTTAGTTCTCCGCTAATCGTCATCATCACATATATCAACATCAACAGACATCATCATCTAATCGTCATCAGGTAATCTCTATCATCATTATCATTCTTCTTTGCTTAACCTCATAATTAAAAACAACAAGTGGGTTTTGATTTGGCCTAAAAGCAACCCAAAATCATAGCCCAACATTAACAAACCCAAGTTGTAAGTCCATGTAACAACCGAAGCATCCCAACATAAACACTAGTAATCCACGGCCCATTATAAAAAGGAGTCCACATGAGAGAAAAAAAATATCAATTTTTACGTGGGATCCATCACCTTCGTTAAGCTGTCACCGTCTTCACCTTTTGGTCTTCTTTTGTTCCTTTGTGTCGAAGAACAAACCCATGATGGGTCCCATGAGCATGCAGTATACCAACAAGGGATTAATAAAGTGGACTTCAATTTTTTATATACGCGGTGTTATTTGCATTAGGTTGTCTGCCACAACAAAATAAATATAATTATGCCAAAAGCAATAGCATAGCAGTGGCATACATAGAGGTGTTTGGGTTTTGTTTTGTTTTTTTTTTTAAATAAATAAAACAGAAGAAAAGAAACCGCAGGTTTGTGAGTTGGTGATTGTTTACGGAATGCGTAAAACAGGAAAACCGAAGGTGTAGCAAGTTTAACAGGGTGGTGATTCACCTGGAGATGGTGAAAGATGGTATCGGGTCTCGGACATAAATAGAAACATGAAAGCTTCTTTGCTTGAGGGTGGCATGGGGATTCAAGGTGGTCAATGGTGTTGTGAAAGAGTAACAAATAAATAAAAAAGTGGTGGCTCGAGGTGTTGGTGATTGGTTGTGGATTCAAAATAGAAATTGAAATGATTGATAGGTGGTGAGGGTGGCCGGTTATAGGTGGATCACGATGGTGAATTAGAGATGGTGAGATGATTCAATGAAGATGCCGAAAGAATCAAAGAGAAGAGGAAGGAGATGATGGGTTGCTTCGATGTGTTGGAATTCAATATTACAACATGTTCTTAATGTTAACATAATCACTAAACCAATTTAGTAAGATTTATAGCAAGCGGAAGCATGATTTATTAAGAAAACAAGTGTATATATTTGACCAATTTATTTGAATTCCAATTAGACATCAAGTCATGAAATATGCTTACAAAATAGAAGTAGTTTAGAGGTTATACCTTCTCCAAGTTAGGAGGTATATGAGTGATGATGAAGATGATGAACACGTGTGTAAAGCTTAATCCTTTGATGCACCAACACCACCCTTTAAGTTAGTTAAGATTTAGACACTTAACTAACTAATTAACCAAGCTCAAAACCCTTTTGTTTGCACCTAATTTTCTGGACAGCAGCAACTAGATACCAACACCTAGTACTTTTGTTAGGATTAATTGACACTTGAAAACTAGCTTGCAAAGAAGAAAATTGATCCTCTTTTGACCCCAAAAGGTCACGACAACAGCAGCAGCAGAATTGCTGTTTTGGACAGTTTTTTTCAAGCTTAAAATTGTGCTTATCACTTGAAAGAATAAGTCTAACCTTGGTGGAAGTGTTAGGCATGCTTATGAGGAGTTGTGTAGTATTAAAAGTAACAAAGGAGCATGTGTTTGTCATTCTTGGAGACCCAAAATTCTGCAACACATAATCTTTTAATAATAATACTTGTAAGTTTATAAAAGTTTATAAACTTGTTATAAACTTATGTATTATTTTGTTACTTATATATTTTATAAAACCTTTTATAAAATATAACACAATATAATCATTTAAACCCATAAACAATTATATATAAATTATCCAAATAATTTATCTCAAGTGATAATATTTTAGAAACCCGATTTTCTAAAATCCAAGTGTTCGCGTATTTGTTTAATGATCCAATCGTTAAGATCAAATACGTATAAGGTGTCGGTAAGTTTGTTATTGGGTATGACCCGACTTGGATCATAACATATTAGCCACATTAATTTAATATGTCTCTCGGGCATACGAAATACCTTCAATCTCCCACTTGCACGAGAAACATAAGAAATTAATGCAAGTGACGGATAACACCTAACGACCGTCCATCACCCCCAATATGTTATGACTTTGTGCCATTCAATAACATCATCCCTTTCGAGTTCCCATCACGAATATGAATAGGTGAATCTTTTCATTATATCCTTTCATCCTAGATGTCATGTTAAATCCAAGAGATACAGAGTGATCACTCTCTTCTAGATTTAACTTTATCAGGCCTTAGACATCTGACTCTCAACGAATAAGAGAGACAAATTCCATCTTGACTACATACGTCCTAAATATGTACCTTGCATTATGCCTGAGCTCTTCCTTGTGAACTACCATATTTCAGAATAGCGAAGGAAAGAATCAAGGCACAATACTTGGTAAATATCCGAACCCAATATGTATCTCAGGTCAGAGGATACAATGATATTCGCCTCTACTCAAGATTACATGTGATCAACCACAAAGGCTCCATTTAGTGAATCTTGAGAGCGGGTCTTCCAATATTTGTATCTCACAAATATCTATGAACCTTGGTAGCAACCTTGCCCCACATTCAGTCCGTGAATGTATACCAATCCAAGTTCATAATAGTCTAAACCTCACACTTGCTCCCACAAATGTGATCGACTATGGAATTTAGAATAATTACTTATTCATGGATAAAATATGCAAAATAGGAACATAACTCAATATAAATTAATGCCATAATTATATTAATGATTTTGAACAATTTCATTCCGTTACAATACTTAAAACAAATCATGACCAATCACTAGAATATCGAAGCCCTAATGCACAAACATGTCCAGTATGTTTTGCTCCATGTGAGAGCTTCGTGAGAGGATCCGATATATTAAGATCTGTGTGAACTTTGCGAATACATATCTTTCCCTTTTCAACTTCATCCCTTATGTAGTTGAATCTCCGCTCAATGTGACGGGTCTTTTGTGTAGTGACCCGAACTTTTCCATGTTTATATATATATTAAATGAAATTTTTATTTACATGATTAAGTGTTTCCAACATGTTAAGCAATCAAACTTGTTAAGACTTGATTAATTAAAATAGGTTTCATATAGACTATTGACCACCCAAGTTGACCGGTGATTTACGAACGTTAAAACTTGTAAAAACTTTATGATGACATATATATGGTTATATATATAGTTAACATGATTTTATTATAAGTATGTATCTCATTAGGTATTTTAACAATGAGTTATATACATAAAAATGAGACTATTAATTTAAGAAACTCGAAAACGATATATATAACGATTATCGTTATAACAACGTATTACTAGGTACATATGAATCATATTAAGATATTGATACACTTGGTTAATTATGTTAAATGATAAGTAAATATATTATTAAGTGTATTAACAATGAAATACATATGTAAAAATAAGACTACTAACTTAATGATTTCGAAACGAGACATATATGTAACGATTATCGTTGTAACGACATTTAACTGTATATATATCATACTAAGATATATTATATATCATAATATCATGATAATATAACAATTTAACATCTCATTTGTTATAATAAACAATGGGTTAACAACATTTAACAAGATCGTTAACCTAAAGGTTTCAAAACAACATTTACATGTAACGACTAACGATGACTTAACGACTCAGTTAAAATGTATATACGTGTAGTATTTTAATATGTATTCATACACTTTTGAAAGACTTCAAGACACTTATCAAAATACTTCTACTTAACAAAAATGCTTACAATTACATCCTCGTTCAGTTTCATCAACAATTCTACTCGTATGCACCCGTATTCATACTCGTACAATACACAGCTTTTAGATGTATGTACTATTGGTATATACACTCCAATGATCAGCTCTTAACATCCCATGTGAGTCACCTAACACATGTGGGAACCATCATTTGGCAACTAGCATGAAATATCTCATAAAATTACAAAAATATGAGTAATCATTCATGACTTATTTACATGAAAACAAAATTACATATCCTTTATATCTAATCCATACACCAACGACCGAAAATACCTACAAACACTTTCATTCTTTAATTTTCTTCATCTAATTGATCTCTCTCAAGTTCTATCTTCAAGTTCTAAGTGTTCTTCATAAATTCCAAAAGTTCTAGTTTCATAAAATCAAAAACACTTCCAAGATTGCAAGTTTACTTCCAAGTTTTCTAAATCCATTCCAAGTAATCATCCAAGATCAAGAAACCTTTGTTACTTACAGTAGGTTATCTTTCTAATACAAGGTAATAATCATATTCAAACTTTAATTCAATTTCTATAACTATAACAATTTTATTTCGAGTGGAAATCTTACTTGAAATTGTTTTCGTGTCATGATTCTGCTTCAAGAACTTTCAAGCCATCCAAGGATCCTTTGAAGCTAGATCTATTTTTCTCATTTCCAGTAGGTTTATATAAGGAACTTGAGGTAGTAATGATGTTCATAACATCATTCGATTCATACATATAAAGCTATCTTATTCGAAGGTTTAAACTTGTAATCACTAGAACATAGTTTAGTTAATTCTAAACTTGTTCGCAAATAAAAGTCAATCCTTCTAACTTGACTTTTAAAATCAAATAAACACATGTTCTATATCTATATGATATGCTAACTTAATGATTTAAAACCTGGAAACACGAAAAACACCGTAAAACCGGATTTACGCCGTCGTAGTAACACCGCGGGCTGTTTTGGGTTAGTTAATTAAAAACTATGATAAACTTTGATTTAAAATTTGTTATTCTGGGAAAATGATTTTTATTATGAACATGAAACTATATCCAAAAATTATGGTTAAACTCAAAGTGAAAGTATGTTTTCTAAAATGGTCATCTAGACGTCGTTCTTTCGACTGAAATGACTACCTTTACAAAAATGACTTGTAACTTATTTTTCCGGCAATAAACCTATACTTTTTCTGTTTAGATTCATAAAATAGAGTTCAATATGAAACCATAGCAATTTGATTCACTCAAAACGGATTTAAAATGAAGAAGTTATGGGTAAAACAAGATTGGATAATTTTTCTCATTTTAGCTACGTGAAAATTGGTAACAAATCTATTCCAACCATAACTTAATCAACTTGTATTGTATATTATGTAATCTTGAGATACCATAGACACGTATACAATGTTTCGACCTATCATGTCGACACATCTATATATATTTCGGAACAACCATAGACACTCTATATGTGAATGTTGGAGTTAGCTATACAGGGTTGAGGTTGATTCCAAAATATATATAGTTTGAGTTGTGATCAATACTGAGATACGTATACACTGGGTCGTGGATTGATTCAAGATAATATTTATCGATTTATTTCTGTACATCTAACTGTGGACAACTAGTTCTAGGTTACTAACGAGGACAGCTGACTTAATAAACTTAAAACATCAAAATATATTAAAAGTGTTGTAAATATATTTTGAACATACTTTGATATATATGTATATATTGTTATAGGTTCGTGAATCAACCAGTGGCCAAGTCTTACTTCCCGACGAAGTAAAAATCTGTGAAAGTGAGTTATAGTCCCATTTTTAAAATCTAATATTTTTGGGATGAGAATACATGCAGGTTTTATAAATGTTTTACAAAATACACACAAGTAATCGAAACTACATTATATGGTTGAATGATCGAAATCGAATATGCCCCTTTTTATTAAGTCTGGTAATCTAAGAATTAGGGAACAGACACCCTAATTGACGCGAATCCTAAAGATAGATCTATTGGGCCTAACAAACCCCATCCAAAGTACCGGATGCTTTAGTACTTCGAAATTTATATCATATCCGAAGGGTGTCCCGGAATGATGGGGATATTCTTATATATGCATCTTGTTAATGTCGGTTACCAGGTGTTCACCATATGAATGATTTTTATCTCTATGTATGGGATGTGTATTGAAATATGAAATCTTGTGGTCTATTGTTACGATTTGATATATATAGGTTAAACCTATAACTCACCAACATTTTTGTTGACGTTTAAAGCATGTTTATTCTCAGGTGAATATTAAGAGCTTCCGCTGTTGCATACTAAAATAAGGACAAGATTTGGAGTCCATGTTTGTATGATATTGTGTAAAAACTTCATTCAAGAAACTGATTTCGATGTAACATATTTTTATTGTAAACCATTATGTAATGGTCGTGTGTAAGCAGGATATTTTAGATTATCATTATTTGATAATCTACGTAAAGCTTTTTAAACCTTTATTTATGAAATAAAGGTTATGGTTTGTTTTAAAAATGAATGCAGTCTTTGAAAAACGTCTCATATAGAGGTCAAAACCTCGCAACGAAATCAATTAATATGGAACGTTTTTAATCAATAAGAACGGGACATTTCAGTTGGTATCAGAGCGTTGGTCTTAGAGAACCAGAAAATTTGCATTAGTGTGTCTTATCGAGTTTGTTAGGATGCATTAGTGAGTCTGGACTTCGACCGTGTTTTCTTTAAAAATGATTGCTTAACATTTTTGTTGGAAACTATATATTATTAACATGTATATATTATGTGATATATTAATCTCTTAACATGTTTGATATTGTGTGATAGATGTCTACCTCTAGCACAAATCCCATTGACTCCCCTAATAATAACGAAGAGTCGAATATATATTGGACTGATTCACAAGTTCCCGAAGAAGAACCGGAAGAAGAATCAGAACCGGAAGAAGAATCAGAACCGGAAGAGGAGGAACCGGAGGCGGAAATAGAACCGGTGGGGGAAATAATAAAACGGTTAAGTAAAAGAAAATCCTCAACCAACCGACCAAGGTTAATTATGGTCAATGGTGTTTCCGCCAAGGAAGCAAAATATTGGGAGGATTACCAATTCTCCGATGAATCGGATTCCGACGAGAATTCCGATGATGTTATAGAAATTACTCCAACTGAATTTAAAAAGGCAAAAGAAAATAATAAGGGAAAGGGCATAAAAATAGAGAAATCTAATTCCAACCCCGATGAACTTTATATGTATCGTCAACCCCCGAAGCCCTTAAGTTGTAACAATGACCCGGAAACCTCTAAACCACCAGGTTTTTCTAAACCGTTGTGGAGAACGACAGCTCGTATTAGGGGAACATCATATATCCCTAGAAACTTGGCAAAACGAACCAAAACCGAAGAAGAAGAAACGAGCGAGTCAGAATAAGATAGTTGTATTCGTGTGGTGTAATATATGTAATATAGTGTGCTTATGCTTTATGATATATGTAAAAATTGCTTCTATTAATAAGTATTTTTTTTATGAATCTAACTCTTGTCTATTTTACAGTATAAAAACACAAAATGGATAGACAACTCAATATTTTAAGAGACCTACGCGGAGACATGATTGATGAAATCTTGTCTAGAGTCGGTCAGAATTCTTCGGCACAACTATTTACGGCGAAATCAGTTTGTAAGACATTCGAAGAATGTTCCAAGAATGTCTTGGTTTATAAGAGACTTTCGTTTGAAAGATGGGGGATATCACATTAGAAAACCCATAAGTTACGATGTGTTTACTTTGACGCATATATTGCGGGGAACCCAAATGCTATTTTACGCAATGGGTTAAGAAATTATTTTGAATCAATGTATCCGAATATAGGACTTCATGATTTAGAAAAAGCGGCTAACATGCAACATAAAGAAGCATGCTATGCTTACGGTTTAGTAATGTTCGCTTCTCACCAAAGTGAGAAAAAGAACATCGGGCTACAACTATTAAACAAAATGTTCCCACAAGTGACGGAGTCTTTAATTGGGGTAAGAAATGAGGTTTATAGGTTATTACGAGACTGTTGGTCATTACATAACCCTCGTCCCTTTGACGACGTTACAACACGCTGTCTTATCAACGGCCATAACGGTTATGTTCCACAAGACCAAGGATGGGAAGTAGTCCTAGTAAAACCAGAATGCATGACTTGTTTCTGGACGTATGAATTACGTGTCTTTATTGCCTTTGCTGAACGACTTGTGTACTAGCTAGAATTATCTTCACAACTATCTTGTATCAAAGTTATTGTGTGCTATATTTCATGCTTTATGTAAAATAAGCGGTATTGTAAGTTTGTAAAATATTGTATAAAAGTTTGAACGCGAAATATTATTATAATCAGTTTTCATATAGAATTGTAGTAGTTGAATTGTATATTAGCTACTAAGTATGAACTTAACGGGTAGGTACTACCCGAATTTAAACTTATAAAACGCTAATATGAAGAAAAAGCTTTTATAAATGAGTTCATATTATGCTACGAAATACTATTAACTACTCTTAATATTCTGTATGATTAACTTGTTCCATTTGACTATATTGAAGGAAATGGCACCGACTACTCGACACACCGTGAATATGAATGAAGAGGAATTCCGTACTTTTCTGGCTTCAAACATAGCCGCAGTACAGGCTGCGCTACATACCAACAATAACCTTGGATCTAGCAGTATAGGAAATCATGTAGGATGCACCTACAAAGAATTCACTGCCTGCAAACCTTTGGAATTTGATGGAACCGAAGGACCGATCGGATTGAAACGGTGGACCGAGAAGGTCGAATCGGTGTTTGCCATAAGTAAGTGTACTGAAGAGGACAAAGTAAAGTACGCTACGCATACCTTCACAGGTTCTGCGTTAACATGGTGGAATACCTATCTAGAGCAAGTGGGACAAGATGATGCGTACGCACTACCGTGGTCCGCATTCAAGCACTTGATGAACGAGAAGTACCATCCCAGAACCGAGGTCAATAAGCTCAAGACAGAACTTAGAGGGTTACGAACCCAAGGATTTGATATTACCACGTACGAAAGACGATTCACAGAATTGTGCCTATTGTGTCCGGGAGCATTCGAAGATGAGGAAGAGAAGATCGACGCATTTGTGAAAGGATTACCGGAAAGAATCTAAGAAGATATAAGTTCACACGAGCCCGCCTCCATACAACAGGCATGTAGAATGGCTCACAAACTAGTGAACCAGATTGAAGAAAGAATTAAAGAACAGACTGCTGAAGAGGCCAATGTGAAGCAAGTCAAAAGAAAGTGGGAGGAAAACGGTGATAAGAATCACCAATATAACAACAACAGCAATTACAACAATAATCGCAACAATTATCCCAACAATCGCAACATTAATCGCAACTACAACAAACGACCCAACAACAATAACAACAACAACAACAACAACAACAACAACAACAACAACAACAACAGCAGCAGCAACTACAACAATCATCCCAACAACAATAATAACCGCAACAACAACAACAATCAGAAGCAGCTATGCCAAAGGTGTGAAAAGTATCACTCGGGGTTCTGCACCAAATTTTTCAACAAGTGTAAAAGAAATGGTCATAGCGCGGCGAAGTGTGAGGTCTACGGACTAGGGGTTAATAGAACGAAAGGAACAAATGGTGTCGGAATAAGTAATGGCGGAGCAAGTAGTGTCGGTGCAAGTTATGCCAATGTAGTTTGTTATAAATGTGGAAAACCGGGCCACATTATTAGAAATTGCCCGAACCAGGAGAACACGAATGGACAAGGCCGCGGAAGAGTTTTCAATATTAATGCGGCAGAGGCACAGGAAGACCCGGAGCTTTTTACAGGTACGTTTCTTATTGACAATAAATCTGCTTACGTTTTCTTTGATTCGGGTGCGGATAGAAGCTATATGAGTAGAGATTTTTGTGCTAAATTAAGTTGTCCATTGACGCCTTTAGATAGTAAATTTTTACTCGAATTAGCAAATGGTAAATTAATTTCAGCAGATAATATATGTCGGAATCGAGAAATTAAACTGGTTAGCGAAACATTTAAGATTGACTTGATACCAGTAGAGTTAGGGAGTTTTGATGTGATAATCGGTATGGACTGGTTGAAAGAAATGAAAGCAGAGATCGTTTGTTACAAAAATGCAATTCGCATTATACGAGAAAAAGGAAAACCCTTAATAGTGTACGGAGAAAAGGGCAACACGAAGCTACATCTTATTAGTAATTTGAAGGCACAAAAACTAATAAGAAAAGGTTGCTATGCTGTTCTAGCACACGTCGAGAAAGTACAAACTGAAGAAAAGAGCATCAATGATGTTCCCGTCGCAAAAGAATTTCCCGATGTATTTCCGAAAGAATTACCGGGATTACCCCCACATCGATCCGTTGAATTTCAAATAGATCTTGTACCAGGAGCTGCACCAATAGCTCGTGCTCCTTACAGACTCGCACCCAGCGAGATGAAAGAACTGCAAAGCCAATTACAAGAACTTTTAGAGCATGGTTTCATTCGACCAAGCACATCACCATGGGGAGCTCCTGTTTTGTTTGTCAAGAAGAAAGATGGTACATTCAGGTTGTGTATCGACTACCGAGAGTTGAACAAACTTACCATCAAGAACCGCTACCCACTACCGAGAATCGACGACTTATTTGATCAACTACAAGGCTCGTCTATTTATTCAAAGATTGACTTACGTTCCGGGTATCATCAAATGCGGGTGAAAGAAGATGATATTCCAAAGACTGCTTTCAGAACACGTTACGGTCATTACGAGTTTATGGTCATGCCATTTGGTTTAACTAATGCACCAGCTGTGTTCATGGACCTTATGAACCGAGTGTGTGGACCATACCTTGACAAGTTTGTCATTGTTTTCATTGATGACATACTTATTTACTCAAAGAATGACCAAGAACACGGTGAACATTTGAGAAAGGTGTTAGAAGTATTGAGGAAGGAAGAATTGTACGCTAAATTTTCAAAGTGTGCATTTTGGTTGGAAGAAGTTCAATTCCTCGGTCACATAGTGAACAAAGAAGGTATTAAGGTGGATCCGGCAAAGATAGAAACTGTTGAAAAGTGGGAAACCCCGAAAACTCCGAAACACATACGCCAGTTTTTAGGACTAGCTGGTTACTACAGAAGGTTCATCCAAGACTTTTTCAGAATAGCAAAACCCTTGACTGCATTAACGCATAAAGGGAAGAAATTTGAATGGAAGGATGAACAAGAGAAAGCGTTTCAGTTATTGAAGAAAAAGCTAACTACGGCACCTATATTGTAATTGCCTGAAGGGAATGATGATTTTGTGATTTATTGTGACGCATCAAAGCAAGGTCTCGGTTGGGTATTAATGCAACGAACAAAGGTGATTGCTTATGCGTCTAGACAATTGAAGATTCACGAGCAAAATTATACGACACATGATTTGGAATTAGGCGCGGTTGTTTTTTCATTAAAGACTTGGAGGCACTACTTATATGGGGTCAAAAGTATTATATATACCGACCACAAAAGTCTTCAACACATATTTAATCAGAAACAACTGAATATGAGGCAGCGTAGGTGGATTGAATTGTTGAATGATTACGAATTTGAGATTCGTTACCACCTGGGGAAGGCAAATGTGGTAGCCGATGCCTTGAGAAGGAAGGACAGAGAACCCATTCGAGTAAAATCTATGAATATAATGATTCATAATAACCTTACTACTCAAATAAAGGAGGCGCAACAAGGAGTTTTAAAAGAAGGAAATTTAAAGGATGAAATACCCAAAGGATCGGAGCAGCATCTTAATATTCGGGAAGACGGAACCCGGTATAGGGCTGAAAGGATTTGGGTACCAAAATTTGGAGATATGAGAGAAATGGTGCTTAGAGAAGCTCATAAAACCAGATACTCAATACATCCTGGAACGGGGAAGATGTACAAGGATCTCAAGAAACATTTTTGGTGGCCGGGTATGAAAGCCGATGTTGCTAAATACGTAGGAGAATGTTTGACGTGTTCTAAGGTCAAAGCTGAGCATCAGAAACCATCAGGTCTACTTCAACAACCCGAAATCCCAGAATGGAAATGAAAAAACATTACCATAGATTTCATCACTAAGTTGCCAAGGACTGCAAGTGGTTTTGATACTATTTGGGTAATAGTTGATCGTCTCACCAAATCAGCACACTTCCTGCCAATAAGAAAAGATGACAAGATGGAGAAGTTAGCACGACTGTATTCGAAGGAAGTCGTCTCCAGACATGGAATACCAATCTCTATTATCTCTGATAGGGATGGCAGATTTATTTCAAGATTCTGGCAGACATTACAGCAAGCATTAGGAACTCGTCTAGACATGAGTACTGCCTATCATCCACAAACTGATGGGCAGAGCGAAAGGACGATACAAACGCTTGAAGACATGCTACGAGCATGTGTTATTGATTTTGGAAACAGTTGGGATCGACATCTACCGTTAGCAGAATTTTCCTACAACAACAGCTACCATTCAAGCATTGAGATGGCGCCGTTTGAAGCACTTTTATGGTAGAAAGTGCAGGTCTCTGATTTGTTGGAGTGAAGTGGGGGATAGACAGATTACGGGTCCGGAGATTATACAAGAAACTACCGAGAAGATCATCCAAATTCAACAACGATTGAAAACCGCCCAGAGTCGACAAAAGAGCTACGCGGACAGTAAAAGAAAAGATATAGAGTTTGAAATTGGAGAAATGGTCATGCTTAAGGTTTCACCTTGGAAATGCATTGTTCGATTTGGTAAACGGGGGAAACTAAATCCAAGGTACATTGGACCATTCAAGATTATAGATCGTGTCGGACCAGTAGCTTACCAACTAGAGCTACCTCAACAACTCGTGGCTGTACATAACACTTTCCACGTCTCAAATTTGAAGAAATGTTTTACTAAAGAAGATCTCACTATTCCGTTGAATGAAATCCAAATCAATGAAAAACTTCAATTCATTGAAGAACCCGTCGAAATAATGGATCGTGAGGTTAAGAGAGTTAAACAAAATAAGATACCGATTGTTAAGGTTCGATGGAATGCTCGTAGAGGACCCGAGTTCACCTGGGAGCGTGAAGATCAGATGAAGAAGAAATACCTGCATTTATTTCCAGAAGATACGTCAACACCTCCAACTGCTTAAAATTTCGGGACGAAATTTATTTAACGGGTAGGTACTGTAGTGACCCGAACTTTTCCATGTTTATATATATATTAAATTAAATTGTTATTTACATGATTAAGTGTTTCCAACATGTTAAGCAATCAAACTTGTTAAGACTTGATTAATAAAAATAGGTTTCATATAGACAATTGACCACCCAAGTTGACCGGTGATTCACGAACGTTAAAACTTGTAAAAACTTTACGATGACATATATATGGTTATATATATAGTTAAAATGATTTTATTATAAGTATGTATCTCATTAGGTATTTTAACAATGAGTTATATACATAAAAATGAGACTATTAATTTAAGAAACTCGAAAACGATATATATAACGATTATCGTTATAACAACGTATTACTAGGTACATATGAATCATATTAAGATATTGATACACTTGGTTAATTATTTTAAATGATAAGTAAATATATTATTAAGTGTATTAACAATGAAATACATATGTAAAAATAAGACTACTAACTTAATGATTTCGAAACGAGACATATATGTAACGATTATCGTTGTAACGACATTTAACTGTATATATATCATACTAAGATATATTATATATCATAATATCATGATAATATAACAATTTAACATCTAATTTGTTATAATAAACAATGGGTTAACAACATTCAACAAGATCGTTAACCTAAAGGTTTCAAAACAACATTTACATGTAACGACTAACGATGACTTAACGACTCAGTTAAAATGTATATACGTGTAGTGTTTTAATATGTATTCATACACTTTTGAGAGACTTCAAGACACTTATCAAAATACTTCTACTTAACAAAAATGCTTACAATTACATCCTCGTTCAGTTTCATCAACAATTCTACTCGTTTGCACCCGTATTCGTACTCGTACAATACACAGCTTTTAGATGTATGTACTATTGGTATATACACTCCAATGATCAGCTCTTAACAGCCCATGTGAGTCACCTAACACATGTGGGAACCATCATTTGGCAACTAGCATGAAATATCTCATAAAATTACAAAAATATGAGTAATCATTCATGACTTATTTACATGAAAACAAAATTACATATCCTTTATATCTAATCCATACACCAACGACCAAAAACACTTACAAACACTTTCATTCTTCAATTTTCTTCATCTAATTGATCTCTCTCAAGTTCTATCTTCAAGTTCTATCTTCAAGTTCTAAGTGTTCTTCATAAATTCCAAAAGTTCTAGTTTCATAAAATCAAGAATACTTCCAAGATTGCAAGTTTACTTCCAAGTTTTCTAAATCCATTCCAAGTAATCATCCAAGATCAAGAAACCTTTGTTACTTACAGTAGGTTATCTTTCTAATACAAGGTAATAATCATATTCAAACTTTAATTCAATTTCTGTAACTATAACAATTTTATTTCGAGTGGAAATCTTACTTGAAATTGTTTTCGTGTCATGATTCTGCTTCAAGAACTTTCAAGCCATCCAAGGATCCTTTGAAGCTAGATCTATTTTTCTCATTTTCAGTAGGTTTATCCAAGGAACTTGAGGTAGTAATGATATTCATAACATCATTCGATTCATACATATAAAGCTATCTTATTCGAAGGTTTAAACTTGTAATCACTAGAACATAGTTTAGTTAATTCTAAACTTGTTCGCAAATAAAAGTCAATCCTTCTAACTTGACTTTTAAAATCAACTAAACACATGTTCTATATCTATATGATATGCTAACTTAATGATTTAAAACCTGGAAACACGAAAAACACCGTAAAACCTGATTTACGCCGTCGTAGTAACACCGCGGGCTGTTTTGGGTTAGTTAATTAAAAACTATGATAAACTTTGATTTAAAAGTTTTTATTCTGGGAAAATGATTTTTATTATGAACATGAAACTATATCCAAAAATTATGGTTAAACTCAAAGTGGAAGTATGTTTTCTAAAATGGTCATCTAGACGTCGTTCTTTCGACTGAAATGACTACCTTTACAAAAATGACTTGTAACTTATTTTTCCGGCTATAAACCTATACTTTTTCTGTTTAGATTCATAAAATAGAGTTCAATATGAAACCATAGCAATTTGATTCACTCAAAACGGATTTAAAATGAAGAAGTTATGGGTAAAACAAGATTGGATAATTTTTCTCATTTTAGCTACGTGAAAATTGGTAACAAATCTATTCCAACCATAACTTAATCAACTTGTATTGTATATTATGTAATAGCTATACAGGATTGAGGTTGATTCCAAAATATATATAGTTTGAGTTGTGATCAATACTGAGATACGTATACACTGGGTCGTGGATTGATTCAAGATAATATTTATCGATTTATTTCTGTACATCTAACTGTGGACAACTAGTTCTAGGTTACTAACGAGGACAGCTGACTTAATAAACTTAAAACATCAAAATATATTAAAAGTGTTGTAAATATATTTTGAACATACTTTGATATATATGTATATATTGTTATAGGTTCGTGAATCAACCAGTGGCCAAGTCTTACTTCCCGACGAAGTAAAAATATGTGAAAGTGAGTTATAGTCCCACTTTTAAAATCTAATATTTTTGGGATGAGAATACATGCAGGTTTTATAAATGTTTTACGAAATAGACACAAGTAATCGAAACTACATTATATGGTTGAATGATCGAAATCGAATATGCCCCTTTTTATTAAGTCTGGTAATCTAAGAATTAGGGAACAGACACCCTAATTGACGCGAATCCTAAAGATAGATCTATTGGGCCTAACAAACCCCATCCAAAGTACCGGATGCTTTAGTACTTCGAAATTTATATCATATCCGAAGGTTGTCCCGGAATGATGGGGATATTCTTATATATGCATCTTGTTAATGTCGGTTACCAGGTGTTCACCATATGAATGATTTTTATCTCTATGTATGGGATGTGTATTGAAATATGAAATCTTGTGGTCTATTGTTACGATTTGATATATATAGGTTAAACCTATAACTCACCAACATTTTTGTTGACGTTTAAAGCATGTTTATTCTCAGGTAAATATTAAGAGCTTCCGCTGTTGCATACTAAAATAAGGACAAGATTTGGAGTCCATGTTTGTATGATATTGTGTAAAAACTGCATTCAAGAAACTGATTTCGATGTAACATATTTGTATTGTAAACCATTATGTAATGGTCGTGTGTAAGCAGGATATTTTAGATTATCATTATTTGATAATCTACGTAAAGCTTTTTAAACCTTTATTTATGAAATAAAGGTTATGGTTTGTTTTAAAAATGAATGCAGTCTTTGAAAAACGTCTCATATAGAGGTCAAAACCTCGCAACGAAATCAATTAATATGGAACTTTTTTAATCAATAAGAACGGGACATTTCATTTTGGTGAGCACGAGGTTCTTTGATTTGAGCAATCTCACCCTCGTTGTCACAAAAGATCTCAAGAGGGTCCTGAATGGAAGGGACTACTCCTAAGTCGTCGATGAATTTCTTCATCCATGCAGCTTCCTGAGCTGCCAATGATGCGGCGATGTACTCCGACTCTGTAGTGGATAAAGCAACAACATCCTGTTTTGAACTCTTCCAAGAGAATGCACCTCCATTTAGTGTGAAGACATAACCAGATTGTGATCGAGAATCATCACGATCAGTTTGGAAACTCGCCTCCACGTAACCTCTTACAGCGAGTTCCTCCTCACAAGACCGATATATAAGAAACATATCCTTAGTCATTCTAAGGTATTTTAATATACTTTTAACAGAAATCCAATGACTGTTTCCTGGGTTATTCTGGTATCTACTTGTCAGGCTAAGAGCGCATGACACATTCGGTCTAGTGCATATCAATGCATACATGATTAACCCAATGGCAGACGCATATGGCACTTTCTTCATTCTCTCATGTTCATATTTCGTGGTGGGGCACTGAGATGAACTGAGAAGTGATCCCTTTTGAATAGGTACCAAACCTTTCTTAGAGTTCTCCATCTTGAACCTTTTTAAGATCTTTTCAATGTATGCACTTTGATTCAAACCTATCAATTTCTTGGATCTATCCCTGTAGATCCTAATCCCCAAAATGTATTGTTCTTCTTCAAGATCCTTAATGGAGAAGCAGCTTTTTAGCCAAGTCTTAACACCTTACATTGTCGGAATATCATTTCCAAATAACAATATATCATCCACATATAATACAAGAAACATGATAGTGCTCCCACTAGCTTTCTTTTATACACAAGCTTCATCACCATTTTTAATGAAGCCAAATTTCTTGGCTTCCTCATTAAAACGATGATTCCACATTCTAGATGCTTGTTTCAATCCGTAGATTAACTTCTTTAACTTACATACCTTGTTAGGATGTTTCGGATCGACAAAACCTTCAGGCTGAACCATATAGACATCTTCCTCAAGATATCCATTTAGGAAAGCGGTCTTGACATCCATTTGCCATATTTCATAATCATAATGAGCAGCAATGGCAAATAATATCCTAATAGACTTTAGCATTGCCACAGGCGAAAAGGTTTCATCATAGTCAACCCCTTGAGTTTGAGTGAAACCTTTTGCTACAAGTCTAGCTTTATATGTATTTAAGTTTCCATGCATGTCGGTTTTCATCTTGAAAATCCATTTACAATCAACTAACTTGGAGTTAGCAGGTTGTACAACTAGTTCCCAAACTTGGTTGTCATACATGGATTGCATCTCAGCGTTCATGGCTTCCTGCCATTTATCTTTATCAATCCTTAATAAAGCATCTTGGTAGTTTGTTGGTTCATCCAAATCAACCACATAGCAACCATCCATGAGAAACCCATATCTCTCAGGAGGATTGCTAATCCTACCAGATCTGCGAACGTCTTGTATACTTTGATCATCCATTTGATCATTCTCAACATTTTCATGTTGAGTGCTAGTGTCAACCAATTGTATATCATCTATTTGATCTTGAACCTCCTCAAGATCTATCTTCCTTTCACTATTACCATCCATTAGGAACTTAGTTTCAAGGAATTCAGCCTTCCGAGCAACAAATACATTTTGCTCGGATGGATCATAGAAATAGTATCCTATATCATCCTTGGGATATCCTATGAAGATACACTTCGTGGATCGAGCATTCAACTTATTAGGGACGTAACGCTTAGGGTAAGCTTCACATCCCCATACCTTTAAGTATGATAGAGATGGAGGTTTTCCAAACCACATCTCATGAGGTGTTCGTTCCACTTTCTTGGTTGGGGCCATATTTAAAATACGAGCCGCGGAGCATAGACAATAACCCCAAAATGATAGAGGTAATGAGCTTCTAGCCAGCATAGATTGAACCATATCAATTAGGGTTCGGTTCCTCCTTTCGGAAACTCCATTAAGTTGGGGTGTTCCAGGAGGAGTAAGTTGCGAGATCATCCCACAACTTCTAAGATGAT
This sequence comes from Rutidosis leptorrhynchoides, assembly GCF_046630445.1. Classification (NCBI taxonomy): domain Eukaryota; kingdom Viridiplantae; phylum Streptophyta; class Magnoliopsida; order Asterales; family Asteraceae; genus Rutidosis; species Rutidosis leptorrhynchoides. The sequence continues at coordinate 201,534,110 of NC_092340.1, forward strand.
CTTGGGAAGCATCGCTTAGGTATTCACCTCCTCTATCGGTACGAAGTACCTTGATTGTCTTATTGAGTTGATTTTGTACTTCGTTTTGATATTCCTTGAATGCTTCAAAAGTTTCGTCCTTGTGTCTTAATAAGTAGACATATCCGAAACGACTGAAGTCATCAATGAAAGTAACGAAGTATCTTTCACCATTCCTAGTTATGGGCTTAAAGGGTCCACATACATCCGAATGTATTAATCCCAATAAGTCTTTAGCCCTTTCATAGGTCCCTTTGAAAGGTGCTTTAGTCATTTTGCCTTGTAAACAAGATTCACATACATCAAATGAGTCTAGTTCATTTGATTTCAAAAGGCCATTCTTTTGAAGTGTATGCATTCGATTCTTGTTTATGTGACCAAGGCGACAATGCCATAAGTAGGAATTACTCAAATCCCTTTTGAGTTTCTTGGTGTTTGCATGGAACATTGAGCTATTGTATGATGTGTCATCATGAACCAATTCATAAATACCATTCGAAGGCGAGGCCTTGAAATAGAATACATTATCTAAAGAAATATGGATATCATCATTAATGAAATTAAGATTAAAACCATATTGTTTCAAACGGGATACAGAAATAATGTTTCGTGATAAATCGGGTGCATACAAAACATTTTTCAAAATAAGCTCCAAACCACTTAGAAGCTGTAAAACAAAGTCTCCATGAGCTTTCACTTGCACCCTTGCTCCATTTCCCATGAAGAGACTTGTTGTTCTCGTATCCTGATCACTTCTTTTGAACCCCTGCAAAGAATTGCAAATATGAGTTCCACATCCTGTGTCTAATACCCTTGTATTAGAAGAAGTAATACTAAGCTCAATGTATACCATATATACATTACCTGAGGTTTGCCCTGCATCCCTCTTTTCCTTTAACTCCTTAAGGTAGGCCGGGTATTTTCGTTTCCAGTGACCCATTTCACCGCAACCGAAGCACGGATCTTCCTTGGAGTTAGCTTTACCGGCAACCTTTTGCTTCTTGTTGTTGTTGGTTGGGGTAACCATCTTCCCCTTTCCCTTTCCCTTGCCTTAGTAGGTGGGTCCCTTCCTCTTAGTCGCCTTTGGCTTAGAAGTGTTATTGTTTTTGGACCCACCTTCATTGATCGTAAACACGGGTAAAGCCCTTTTACCCATGCTTGCTTCTGCCGTCTTAAGCATGGCATGTAATTCGCCAATGCTTTTATCCCAACCATTCATATTGTAATTCATTACAAATGTGTCAAACCTTTTTGACAATGAGTTGAGAATGAGATCCGTGGCTAATTCATTAGACACGTTGCAGTTTAGACGGTTCGCTCAATCAATTAGGCTTTTCATCTTAAGGACATAAGATGAAACGGATTGGGAGTCGTCCATCCGACATGCATGAAGCGCTCGGACCGTTTCAAAGCGCTCGACACAAGCTTGTTGAAGGAACATCTCCTTCAACTGTGTGATCATGTCATATGCACTATGATGCTCAAAATCCTTTCGAAGTTCGGGTATCATAGTCCCAAGCATGAGGCAAGAAACTTGCAACGAATCGGTGCAATATTTCTTCCAATAAGCCATGCCTTCCGTATCATCCTCGTCCGGTTGATCGGGAATGGGGTCTTCCAACACATACGCCATGTCCTCTAGTTTGAGGACAATTCTTAGATTGCGGAACCAATCCATGAAGTTCGTATGGTTGAGTTTTTCCTTTTCGAGGATTGACCTTAATGATAGGTTGTTAAAGTTTATTGGTGCGTTCGGAATGTTGTTGTTATTGGCGGCCATCTACAAAATTTAACAAAGTTGTTTAAGTATCAATTTTAATTTAACGATCAATACCCTTTAAATCCAATTGATATTTATTAAATTTTAGAATCCAACGGTAAACCAAATTTCGGTTAGGTGACCTTTATCCCGTCATTTGATTTAGCTAGGTAGTCATTATATGACAATTGCAATCCTTTTGCAACTTCTAAGTTATGGGATCATGCAATCCTTTTGCATGGCATATTATCCCATCAACGCCTATTTGTTCATCATGCTTCGGTGACCCTAAGTTCATGATTTCCAAATCAAGTCGTCCTACTTGTGTAAACGTGTAAACTTAACATACAAGTGGTTAGGTGACCTTTATCCCACAAGCATGCGAAATTCACCTTAATCACATTAGTTTGTTCATGACGGTTAGGTGACCTTTATCCCATCATGAGTTCCCTAATATGTCTAAGTGTCACATAAAAGGATGGCGTTTAACTTGTTTACCTTGTTTGTTAAAGGGATTTTAAGTTTTCATTATTTCTAGTTTGAGAAAACTTTTATGCCATACACCAACATGCATTTAGTGTATGGTTCATTTGAAATCCATTTTCAAGACTTGTAATTTTAGCCAATTACTTGATATAAACCATTTTATATATATATGATCCTTATCATGTTCTTAATAATCGTTTATTAATGTCCTTTTAGCCATTTCAATTTAACCGATTAAATTGTAGTTTGGTAAATTTCATGTTGTTTATAATTTAACCAATTAAATTTCAGTTTTGCTCGTTGTTAACTTGTGTGATAACTTGTTGTAGTAACATACACAATCCACAATCATACAATAAATAAAAAAACCACGCATGCAAAACAAATGCGTTCACAATCAAGCCAATTTGGTAGACATTTGTTTAGCCGAAAACAATTGTCACCGGTAAAGGGTTATAACACAAAGTAGGAGATTTCAAATCTCCCACTTAATCTTGCATCTTCCTTGTCTTCATCTTGCATCTTCATTTTTACAAAAAATATATCCTAATACATATTTCTAGAAAATGAAAATACAACCTAATCTATTTTACATAACAAATATAAAATAAATTACATAACCAAATGGATGAATATTACAACCAAATGAATGAATTAATTATTACATACCAAATGAATAATATAAATCATTCAAACACACATGCATTCAATCATAAGGTCAATGCATTGATTGTGAACCACTACATACAACAAATATGACCAATTTGCAAGTTCCAAACCCTCTTGGAACCTCTTAATAATTCGGCCAACCTTACAAACCCACCCAAACCCGAACATTTTTACATTCCACATTCATGCATGTGCATGGAATGCAAATATAGTGGGTTTAAAACAACATCTTGAAGCATTTTTTAACAACCTCGGCTCTAGATACCATTGTTGGAATTCAATATAACAACATGTTCTTAATGTTAACATAATCACTAAACCAATTTAGTAAGATTTATAGCAAGCAGAAGCATGATTTATTAAGAAAACAAGTGTATATATTTTACCAATTTATTTGAATTCCAATTAGACATCAAGTCATGAAATATGCTTACAAAATAGAAGTAGTTTAGAGGTTATACCTTCTCTAAGTTAGGAGGTATATGAGTGATGATGAAGATGATGAACAAGTGTGTAAAGCTCAATCCTTTGATGCACCAACACCACCCTTTAAGTTAGTTAAGATTTAGACACTTAACTAACTAATTAACCAAGCTCAAAACCCTTTTGTTTGCACCTAATTTTCTGGACAGCAACAACTAGAAAGATGATGAGAATGCAAGCCTCAAAAGCATGAAACCTCAAGAGATTATACCCCAAACTTGATACCAACACCTAGTACTTTTGTTAGGATTAATTGACACTTGAAAACTAGCTTGTAAAGAAGAAAATTGATCCTCTTTTGACCCCAAAAGGTCACGACAACAGCAGCAGCAGAATTGCTGTTTTGGACAGTTTTTTTCAAGCTTAAAATTGTGCTTATCACTTGAAAGAATAAGTCTAACCTTGGTGGAAGTGTTAGGCATGCTTATGAGGAGTTGTGTAGTATTAAAAGTAACAAAGGATCATGTGTTTGTCATTCTTGGAGACCCAAAATTCTCCAACACATAATCTTTTAATAATAATACTTGTAAGTTTATAAAAGTTTATAAACTTGTTATAAACTTATGTATTATTTTGTTACTTATATATTTTATAAAACCTTTTATAAAATATAACACAATATAATCATTTAAACCCATAAACAATTATATATAAATTATCCAAATAATTTATCTCAAGTGATAATATTTTAGAAACCCCATTTTCTAAAATCCAAGTGTCGCGTATTTGTTTAATGATCCAATCATTAAGATCAAATACGTATAAGGTGTCGGTAAGTTTGTTATTGGGTATGACCCGACTTGGATCATAACATATTAGCCACATTAATTTAATATGTCTCTCGGGCATACGAAATACCTTCACGATGCACAATAGACAAAGAAGAATTAAGACTAAAACAATGAGCCGTAATGATTTTGCTATTTGGTTTCGATTGAGGTGATGAAGATGGTTCTTGGTGAAAGTGGGTTCACCAAATAAAAACAAGAAGGAAATGTGGTTCTCAAGGTTATATTTATCTGCAATACTGCACAATGTATATATATGCCTATAATATCATAATCATATTAAATGAAAAGAAACACTGATTGTGTTTGTTGGATGGTAAAAGAATAGAAAGCATAAAGTGAAGATAATATGCTAGTGAATGTATATGTTTATATTATATGCTAGTGGATCGAATAAAGGAAACATACAAACACAGTAAGTTCATGAATTCAACATTAAAATAGTAAATTACAATAAGCAGCCTTCAATTTCAACTTATTCTACCTACAGTTTTAACAGACTATAATGTCGTGCCCCGTTGTTCACTTAGTGGCGAATAAAAAGTCTTCAGAAAAATTCCATATTTTTATAATAATTATCTTTATTTATTTCAGTCATTATGGTATAAAATTCGATCATTAATTTATTAAATAAAAATTACATCAACTGTCCCTCTCAATTCTGGGTAAAATATAAAAAGTGTTAAAATTTAATAACTAAATCATAAATACATTTTTAGTAAGCCTAAAATTTATAGAACTCATTTTCGGATCACCGTTTATTCTAAAATCACATAAGTTCGAATTAAATTTCTCTAAATAATAATCGAAACGTCCAACGAGTAGTACAATCATTTAATATTTATTTTTAATATACTTTATTTATATATAGTTATGCTTCAAATAATAATTATTATATTATATTATTTTTATTTTATTTTACATAATTAATTTTAAATACAACAACATATAATGTTTCAAATTATTTTTCCAATTTCCATTTATATATATATATATATATATATATATATATATATATATATATATATATATATATATATATATATATATATATATGTACATATACACACATAACTATTTACAATTAATTGTTCGTGAGTCGTCGAGAACGGTCGAAAGTCAAATGCAAATATGAAACCGTTCAAAATTTTTGATACTCAACATAACAGACTTTTCTTATCGTGTCGAAATCATATAAAGATTAAGTTTAAATTTGGTCAGAAATATCCGGGTCGTCACATATGTGGTCGAATCGAATTCCACACTTGATTGATATAAAAGTCACGAACAACACCATCATCACCTTTCCATCCTAACTGATCATTTATTGTACGAACAGTGGGAATACTTATAGAAAGCAAAATGGGATATTTTTGGTACCAATGATCAGGCCATATTGGAACCCAATCAACCAAGATATCCTTAACTTTCAAACTTAGATGGAAACCGGCAGTATGAATATCTCGGACAGATACAATAAGCGCTAGAGGACCCACGTTTGACCATGAATCAAAACAAGCCGAGACATTTGTACCATCACCTAACTGATGCACCAGAAAAGGCCGAATAGTAGGTCTTAATTGCAGCACTTTTTGCCAACTCCATGATGCATTAGCTTTTAGAGAAACATTCCAAAAATGTCTATTCTTCAACTGCTATTCATATATCCAAGAAAATCATATAGATTGCTTCATAGTAAGAAAATTCCATATATGAGTCGTCATAAGAGCTTGGTTCCAATGCCTCATACTTTTTATTTCTAACCCTCCTTCATCTTTAGGAATACACAAATCGGTCCATTTGACTTTCGCCTTACCTCTTTTCATGTCACCCTGGCACAAAAGGAAACCAAGGAAAAGCTTCTCGATATCATGAATGATAGATACCGGTATTATAAAAATCGAGCACCAATAAAGTTGCATGGCAGTCAAGATATAGATAATTAATTGCACTCTTCCCGCAAAAAAAGAAATTTATTCTTCCAGTCATTAATTTTGATGCGAACCCTTTCTACATGAAACTTACAATCACGATTATACAATCTTGACAAAGCTAACGGGATACCCAAATATCTAATTGGGAGCTTGCCTCTTCAAACTGCAACGTGGACAAAATATGGTTCTTAAGATGATAAGGGACATTGCAGAAAAACGAAGTACTCTTGGCGAAGCTAGGAATGAAACCAGAACAACTGTTGAATTCATGAATTACATCACTCACAATACCCACCGAACCCATATCAGCATGAGAAAAAATAAATAAATCATCCGCGAAACATAGGTTAACAATATTTAACTTCTCGCTCTTAGGGTGGAACTAAAAATTTTGCACTAGTTTAATCCTTCTATTAAACATCAAAGTCAATACCTCCATTACTAAGGTAAACAAGTATGGTGACATCGGATCACCTTGCCTCAACCCATGCTTTCCTTTGAAAAAGCCATGAAACTCTCCATTAATATTTATCATGTATGACGTGGTTGAAACTCAAGTCATTATCCATTTAATAAACTTCTTATGAAAACCAAAACAGATTAGAGTTTCTTTAAGGAACTCTCAGTTTACAGTATCGTATGCTTTTTGGATGTCAACTTTAAATACACATCTCAGTATACCTCGATCAAGATGGTAGTTCTTCATAATCTCTTGTGTAAGTAAAATATACTCAGAAATGCGTCTCCCATGAACAAAAGCAGATTGGTTCATACTGATGACCTAATCCAAGCTAGATTTCATCATGTTAGTAATAATATTACTAATACTCTTGTAAATAACATTACAACACGATATAGGACGATAATCATTTACTTTACATGGGGTATGGACCTTAGGCAACAAGGCAATGATGGTGTTATTTATCTCCTTTAGCATTTGACCATTACGAAAAAGCTCCATTATCGCCACCACAACATCATCACCAATGATATCCTATGACTTTTTGAAAAACATTGAGGAAAAACTGTCTGGGCCAGCAGACTTATTCTCACTAATCTCGAAGACAGCAGAATTAATTTCTTTAGTGGATATTGGTCTGATCATATGACGTGCTTTCTGCTCAGAAAGTCGATTAATGAAGAGACTACCTGGATCACTTATCTCCACATTCGCATGAGCAGTCCCTAGAAAATTAGTATTTTGAGTAACAAAAACATCAGCCACTTTCCTACCTTCAATGAACTCACCATTCTCATCCATAATCAATTGGATCCTACTTTGATACGTTCTACCATTGACAACCTTATAAAAGTATTGAGAGTTACTATCCCCAACTCTAAGCCATTCCAGCTTGATTTTTGTTTCAAGAAACGCTCCTCTTCCAATATCGCATCATTATACTTCTTAAGAACATTATTTTCAATTTCAAGTAGTAGAATAGATGAAGGGTCACTATCCAGATTCCTTTGAGCAACATCCAACTCACTACGTAATCTAATGACATTAGTGTGAAAATTACCTTTACTCCACATTAACTTCCGAATAGGTTTTTTAAGTAACTTAAATTTTTGCACGAGCCGATACATAGCATGCCCATGAATCAGCTTACTCCATTCGTCATTAACAATACTGCAGAAATCATTGTGGTTAGCAATATATTTGCTGAATTTAAATGGGTTATGTTTGTGAACCATTTCATGTGGGATCTTTAAAATAGCTGGACAATGGTCCGATATCCTGTAAGGAAGAAATACAGCATAGGAATTAGTACAATTATTAATAAAACCATCATTTGCCATTATTCTATCAATTTTCTTCAAAATTCCATCAGTTGACCTCGATTTTTGGTTCCAAGTAACTTGGAAACCAGAACAAGTTACATCAGACATATGGATTCTCTTAACACAATCTTGAAAGTCCCTCATAGCCACAGTAGAACTTGATGAACTAGCATTAGACTCATCTAACGAGAGAGACACATTAAAGTCTCCCATTATCACCCAAGGTTTTTTATCCACGAACACATTATGTTTACATACATCACTCCATAACGTACGTTGTTGCATGTAGTTATTATCTGCATAAACAAAAGAAACAAATGACTGCCATTTATTATCAATCGAAGTCAGTTGACAATGAATCACCTGGTGTGTGAAATGAAGAACCATAAGATGCACAACATCAGGGTCCTAACCTAAGATTATTCGAGAACCAGCTCTACAAACTATTGAATTTGATGACCAATACCAAGTAGGAAACACAGAATCACATATCTTACTTAATCGGGATATAGCCACATGAGATTCAATAATCGCACATACACTTAACTTGTGACGACCCGGAAATTTCTGACCAAATTTAAACTTGATCTTAATATGAAATCGACACGATAAGAAAAGTCTATAATATTGAAGTCTCAAAAACTTTGAACTGTGTTCATGTATACATTTGACCTCTAACTGTTTCCGACGATTTACGAACCTATAAACGTAAATAGAAATGTACGTGTAATTAACTATACATATAAATAATTATATATTGTAAAATAAATATAGTAGAGAACTGATATGTGATTTAGATATTATGAAAGATAATTTAAAATAACTAAAACTTGTTATTAAATGATTTCGAACATAATTTGTTCACGATTAACAAAGTATTAAGTGTATAATGATATACTTTGAGTTTAAATTGTCTTGATGTATATAATTAATACATCTATCTAAATAATGAATCTGGATATGTAAAACATAAATATATATAGTAATTTGAATATACATATGATATATAAACATGATTATTACTATAGGTATATTGATAAAATGTATAAATATTAAATAAAGATTATTATATAAGTAGTAAATAATACATAATTAATAATTTTTAATGTATATATATTAAACTTAATTAGAAGTAAAATATAAATGTTATACTAATATTACTTTCATTATTATCAGTAAATATTAACCTTAATGTCTGTATTGTTATTATTATTATATATTATATATAATATATTGTTATTAAAATTTAAAACATGTAAATTGTTATATCTTTATTATTACTAGCGTTATTATTAGATATTAGTATTACCATTGAGAATTTTTGTTATTATAAATTATTATTAATATCACTATTATTATAGTTATTATTACTAGAAAATAATACAAATTATTATTATTATAAATAATATTATTACCATTTTTATGATTACTGTATCATTAATATTTATTATTATTAATATAATAATTATTATTATAAATATATTTATTAATTATTAATATTAATTATAAAAATTATAAAAAAAACATGAAAGCGTACGAAATTGGTTACACATATCCATCAACACTGTGAACGATTTTATTTGTGTTGAATTTTGTTACCAGTCGTTCTCAATCATGATTAAATATCCGAAATCATTCATACATATGCATTTGGGATTGAATTAAAAACATAAACTTAGAAAAAATGTCGTGAACCTCTGCTTTCTACTTTTTTTTTAAAAAACTTCGAATTCAAATGAAAAACCAAAATGTAATAATGCAACTTTGTTAGGATTCTTATACTTAAACTTTCTTCAAAATCTCAAGTTTCAATTCTTTAAAACTAATTCGAATTTTGGAGTCAAAGTTTTTGAATCAAAAAGTCAAACATTTTTCTTCAATCGAATTTAAGTTATCTGTTAAGATTCAAGTTAACTTGAGGATTGAGAGAGTTTCTAGGAGTGATTTTGAAAATATTTCATGAAGGAATCGTGATCTAAAAACGTATAAAAACCGAAATCAAGTTCAAGTTTTTTTATTTTTTATTTTTGGGCGACGAACAGTAGCCTGTTCTTTTCATTTTTTTTTTTTGGTTTATTGAATCTATCAATTTAAATTCATTTATTACAAACTGTTGTTGGTCCGTTTCAAATCTTAAAACAAAGTAATTCGATAACTCTTGGGTCGATTGAATTGAGTGAAGAAGAAGAGAAAATGGATACAGAAGAGTAAACGGGTTAAATTAAAATGAGTGTGTGATTTATTCAGAAAAACGGACTTGGAATAATGGTAGAGGGTGTTAGAGTGCGAGCGGGAGGTCGTAGGTTCTAGTCCCGTCTGGGTCGTTTATTTTTAGAAAAACCTTGAGGTTCGTGAATTCGAGGCCAACCCTGCATCGTTAGATGTCGTCTTATGTATTTTTACTACAAAATACATTAGGTGAGTTTCATTACTCCCTTTTTAAATGCTTTTGCAATATATATTTTTGGGACTGAGAATACATGCGCTGCTTTTATAAATGTTTTACGAAATAGACACAAGTAATCGAAACTACATTATATTGTTGAATGATCAAAGCCGAATATGCCCCTTTTTGCTTGGTAGCCTAAGAATTAGTAAACCAGTCTACTAATTGACGCGAATCCTAAAGATAGATCTATTGGGCCTAACGAACCCCATCCAAAGTACCGGATACTTTAGTACTTCGAATTCGTTTTTATCATGTCCGAAGGATTTCCCGGAATGACAGGGGATATTCTTATATGCATCTTGTTAATGTCGGTTACCAGGTGTTCACCATACGAATGATTATTTTTGTCTCTATGCATGGGACGTATATTTATGATGTAACATCCCGCCTTTTTCCATTTACTTTTCCGTTATACTAATATAAAGTCCGTTATATGTTTATAACATCTCCCGTTGATACGCGTTTTAACTTATCTCGTTTAGGTAATTCCCGCACCCGAACGAAAGTTGAGGGACTAAACTTGACAAGGGATCAAACCCTTGACTAGGTCAAAGGGTCAAACCCCTTTCACCCATTCATTTTCACCTCCATCTCTCTCTCTTTCTCTCTAGCAAGAACACACACTCAAAACCAAATTCATTCAATCATCATCTAAATTCGATCTAGGAGGCTTACAACAAAATAAACTACATATTTGTGATCCTCTCTTCATCCTCTTCATTTTGGTACCAACTTCATCTCATTTGGGTAACTTTCTAAAATCACTAGATTTTGTGTTCTTGATGTTTTTAACTTATAAAAGTGTTAATTAGTGTCTATGGCTCAAGTCTAACATGAATATATGATTTATATGCTCGATCTCGTTGTTTTAGTGTAACTAGCATGAACTTGAATTTTGGTGTGTTGTTCTTGAATTTTGGATGATCATATGTTGTTAGATGTTAAAAGTTGATGTTTTAATTGTGTTACTAGCATCACTAGCTTCAATTTGATGTGTAGGTTGCCTTAGAAAACTTCATGAACTTGATTAGTGATTTTGGTGAATTTGGGTTAGGGTTTGATGAACTTGAAATGGACTTTTGATGCATTGAATGCCATGGATTATTATTGGTAAGTGTTTAGTTGGATTGTATGCTTGATTACCTTCGAAACGGCATATCATTCATGTAAATTGGTTGCCCGAATCATGAAATGCATATTTGGAACTTGAACCTTGATTATGGATGTTTAAATGCGGTTTTGGGGTGTGTAAGTGTTAAATTGCTTGATGAAATGTGTCTAGGTGTTTTCCTCGTCAAATTACCTTTCCGGTGATATAAAATACATGTTCTAATTGTTTGCGGTTTGTAATTTGGGTTGGTTTGATTGTTGGTTCGTGCACTTAGGAGTTTCAGCAACCAGGGCCTGGAAACACCTCAGGACGCCGTCCAGATACCCAGGACGACGTCCCCCTTTTCTAACCTAGACGCCGTCTAGGAATTGGGGACGCCGTCCCACTCTTTTAATTGGGACGCCGTCTAGCAACTTGGGACGCCGTCCCGTTTGCCAAAAACTGGCTGTTTGCTTTGGTCATTTGACATGAAAATGTTTGCTATGCTACGGACCTCCGATTAACATGAAACTTGGCCAACATGCTCATATATGATTATATAACTTAGAAAAATTGTCGGATATCCAACCCGACCCCGTTGACTTTTCTGTTGACTTTGACCCGACCAAGTTTGACTTTTAATCAAACTTAACCAAATGGTTGTACAATTGTTCTAACATGCTTTTATACTTGTATCTTGCATGAAACATGACAATTTGATTCACATGCTACATTATTGAGTCGTAACGGGTCGTAACGAGCCATAGGACTAATTGAACATCTTTGACCTATCGTGTTTACCGTTATTGATACAACCTATTGTTTAGGTCAAGACTAGCATTGTTCTTTGCACACGTTTACTTGTCGAAGTACTTTACTACTCGTGCACTCAAGGTGAGATCATAGTCCCACTTTTACTCTTTTTGAACTTACATTTGGGATGAGAAAACATGAACATTTCTTTACTAAGTGAACACAAGTACAGGAAAACAAACATTCTACATACGAGTTTAGAACAAAATCCTCAATTCGATTATCATTAGTTACACTTGCCGGGTGTAAGCGAGAACTTATGTTGTATGGATCCATATGGGTTTGACAAACCCTCATTCAAACGGTTCGCTACCGTTTACGAATGAAATATATTTTCGAGAAACAGTGTATGTTCTAGCACTAAGTGATGGGGTTCAATGGAAGGAAATGTTAAGCATTGATAATTGGGTGCTCGTGAAACAAACTTTTGGAATGTATTACTATTAATTCATTGATGCAAATCTTGTGGTTCACTTGTACTTACTTACTTAAACCTATGATTTCACCAACGTTTTCGTTGACAGATTTCTATGTTTTTCTCAGGTCCTTGAACGATACATGATACATGCTTCCGCTCATTATTTGATACTTGCATTGGATGTCGAGTATATGTGCATTTCATGGAGCGTCTTTTGACTTTACTTTAAACCGTGTCGCCTAGATTTCATTCGTATTATAACGTTGTAACTTAACTATTGGTTGAACAATTCTTGTAAACTTTGGGAACAATCTTTATTTTGAAATGAAGGCGACATATTTTGGTCAAACTTTGTCTTAAAGACTTATGACCACGTAACGGGACCTAAGTAGACGGCGCCGTCAAACATGATTTGGTCGGGTCGCTACATATGAGAACTGAAAATGAAAATCTTGTGGTCTATTAAATGATGGAAATGATTGATTATGATAAACTAATGAACTCACCAACCTTTTGGTTGACACTTTAAAGCATGTTTATTCTCAGGTACGAAAGAAATCTTCCGCCGTGCATTTGCTCATTTTAGTGATATTACTTGTAGTCATTCATGACATATTTCAAAAGACGTTGCATTCGAGTCGTTGAGTTCATCAAGAACATTATTTAGTCAATTATAGTTGGATATATTATGAAATGGTATGCATGCCTGTCAACTGTCGATGTAATGAAAGTTTGTCTTTTAAAAACGAATGCAATGTTTGTAAAATGTATCATATAGAGGTCAAGTACCTCGCGATGTAATCAACTGTTATGAATCGTTTATAATCGATATGGACTTCGTCCAGATGGAACTGGATAAAATGGGGGTGGGTTCGTGACATACTCACCCTATAGAGAAGGGAAGAAGGTACTCCATATGATGAACCGAATCTACCACCTAACCTTGGAGTACTCGACCCGCTCACCAGTGAACCTGTTCGCAACACCGTTTATACCCTTTTTGCAAGAATTTTTCGTCTTGAGGCTACCATTAACGGAACACAATTTGCAAGCACCAGCAGTATCACCAACACCAGTAACATCACCAGCCTCAGCACCAACAACACCAGTACCACCAACAACAACATCCGCATCACCAGCTTCGACATCTCATTCTGTACGTCGAGTATAATCATCGTTCTACGTATCGTTCTACATCAATTATCTTCGTTCTTCATGGCGATTAAGTAATCTCTAAATGTTTTAGAGATTATGTATTCTAGTTCTAACGGTAAACCAAATGAGTTTAATATCATATTAACTCAATGAATCCATGATTACATCTGAAGAAAAATATATATGTATATATGTTTTCATAAAGATTGTAATTAAAAATTCTTTTGTAAAAAGTGTTAATTGTGAAAATATTTTAACGGGTAGGTAATACCTGAGGAATATTCAGATTTCACATTAATAAGTTACACTGTACATTCTTCGAAGCTGATTCAACAGTCATTTACTATCCTACTTACATCCACCGATATACAAATCCGTTCACCACAGAATAACCATATTCATCCAATTTCATATTCGGATTTTGATTTATCAGAATCCAACAAGTGGCATAATGAAGAAAACATTTGACAAAATAAAATTTGTTAGAAAAAAACAAATTAACTATTATAAATTTTGTTAAAAATCCACGCTAACTGTTCCTAGCTAATTGTTCCTAGCTAACTGATTACATTTTATTTAACGCAATTTAATTATCACAATTTACATTCTCGCAATTTTATTTATCGTCATTTAATATTTGTTATTTACTTTACGCACTTTATTTATCGTCATTTAATTTCTGTTATTTATTTTTACGCACTTTAAATATCGGGACATGTATACAAGGTTTTGACATATCATATCAACACATCTATATATATTATTTGGAATAACCATAGACACTCTATATGCAGTAATGATCGAGTTCTCTATACAGGGTTGAGGTTGATTCTATTATAATATATATAGTTTGAGTTGTGATCGAGTCTGAGACATGTACACGGGTCACGATACGTATTAATTAATTTGAATATTATATATTAAACTATATATGAATTATTGGACTGTTAACTGTGGACTCTCAATCTTGGACAATTAAAAATGAATTAAAATATTGATTATAACATATGAAACTAAACAATTCTTCAAGTTTGCCACTTGATTTCATCTTAAACCTCATTTGTACCTTGACAATTATAATCTGCGTTCAAACCTTTCATGATTCATAAAAACACCTCAATCAAGAGAATGAACCAACCGCACTTCATCTATGGAAGAAAAGATTGATGCATATAGTTATGCACCTGAAAAACTCTCGGAAACTGAGTAAACGTTTAACACATATCCGTGCTAGCTCCTTTGGCGTTGTTATTACCGAAAATAACATTTCAATTCTTTTCAAATTAGTCAATTTTGTCACAGATTCAACAAGTCAACTTCGACTTTTCGTTCTAAACAACCTTATTATAACCTTGATATATATGCGTGCTCTTTTATTGTTACCGGGGAACCTTTTATATTCCATCATATTACCAGCAGGCGTACCAGCAACCTCGTTGCTCGTTGGCTTAAATCTCTCTGACAAATCACTATATTTATCTATTGAAGTCTCATCATGTACTCATCCGCATCTGTAATAATAATTGCCATACCAATTACTGAGAATCAGCAATCAGTATTTCAAATCTCATAGCATTTCTACACCAATAGTTATATGTATACATATAACAATTATCTCCAAGAATTACGATCTTCAATTCTGAAATTTTGAAAACCACCCAGTCTACGAATCAATACATTGAACTTTGAAAAAGCCGAATGAAGCAACAAAAACTGTAGATGACTTTAACAGTCAAAAGTTTGATAAAAAAAAAAGAAATATACGTTGGAAAAGCTCAAAAGGAAATTTGGTACTGAAAAACGGATTGAGCAAACCATGAAGGAGACTCTGAGCAAATCACAAGGACTAAACTTGTACATAAAGAATCCTGATGATTCTATTTCTGATGAAATCTTTAGCGAATATCTTGCTCCTTATTTATTCTAAATCCTTGCAAAAGGATTTTCTTCATCAACCTTCGATCTTAGAAATTCTGAAAATATCATCATAAATATCTTCGATATTTCTGAGGATATTTTCATAACTATTCTTATCTGAAATCATTAATCTCTTTGTACTATCAGTGTTACATCATATAGAAACTGTTAGTTTCTATATTCTGTAAACTTTTGAGCTTAAAATATGAATGTTATTGAAGTAATGTTGGGAACTGATGCATGAGTTAGTATAATATAATGACACTTGATCAACGTGATTATATTACAGTAAGTCATGCTGAGTTTCTAAATGGAACGTGATGATTCACAGATCATAACGTCATCATGTGCCATGTTACACGACTCTTACGTTCCGTCTAATCTATAAACATATCAAGAACATGTTTTCTTGATAGTCCTATCTTTCCTTTGAATTCTGGTAATTTGACAAGTCAGATTGTCTAATCTATAAGTTCCCTACTTTGTTAATTCTAGTTTAAGAAAACATTTATGCCATACACCAACATGCATTTAGTGTATGGTTCATTTGAAATCCATTTTCAAGTCTTGTAATTTTAGCCAATTACTTGATATAAACCATTTTATATATATGATCCTTATCATGTTCTTAATAACCGTTTATTAATGTCCTTTTAGCCGTTTTTAATTTAGCCATTTAAATTGACGTTTTGCATGTCGTTAATAATTTAACCAATTAAATTATAGTTATGCTTGTTTGTTAACTTGAGTGATAACTTGTCGTAGTAACATACACAATCCTCAATCATACAAGAAATATAACAACCACGCATGCAAACAAATGTGTTCACAATCAAGCCACTTTGGTAGACATTTGTTTAGCCGAAAACAAATGTCACCGGTTAAGGGTTATAACACTAAGTAGGAGATTTCAAAATCTCCTACTTAATCTTGCATCCAAATGCATCTTCCAAGTCTTCATCTTGTATCTTCATTTTTACAAAAAACATATCCTAATACATTTTTCTAGAAAATGAAAATACAACCTAATCTATTTTACATACCAAATATAAAATAAATTACATAACCAAAATAACAATATAACAAACCAACTTGAATGAATATTACAACCACATGAATGAATTAATATTACATACCAAATGAATTATTAATAATCATCCAAACATGCAACCATTCAAACAAAAGGTCAAGGCTTGATTGTGAACTTCAACATACAACAAATTTGACCATTTTTCAAGTTCCAAACCCACTTTTGGAACCCTTAAAATTCGGCCAAAATCATGAACCCACCCAAAGCCAAATATTTTTACATTCTACATTCATGCATGTACATAGAATGCAAAGTTGGTGGGTTTTAAAGACCAAATATAATAAGCATATTTCATAGACTTCGGCTCTAGATACCATTGATGGAATTTAACAACTTAATAAACAACATGTTCTTAATATTTACATGTTCATAAAACTATTTTTATGATAATAAAGAAAGCAAAAGCATGCATAAGTTCATGTTTATAAGTTTAACCATTAAGTTAAATTCCATGTAAATATCAAGTCTTGAAACATATGCTTACAAATAAAGGAAGAAGATAAGAAATATACCTCCTCAAGTTAATTGAGGGTTAAGATTTCCAACTAGATGATGTTGAAGAAGATGATGAAAAGTGAGCCTCTAACTTGAAGCCTCAAGCAAGTAATACCCCAAAATTTTTAACCCCAACACCCTAGCTTTTGGTTAGGATTTATTAGACACTTGATTAAGCTTGCAAACTTCAAATTAAGCACCCCTTTTGGCAAGAAAAGGCCACGGCCAGAACAGCAATGAAGGAGTTGTTTGTGCAGTTTTTTTGAAGTGTATTTTATGTATTTTGCAAGTTGCTAGCTCTCTCTTGCATCAAGGACTTAATACCCATGCTCCTTAATACTTGTGTAATGTTAAAAGTAACAAAACAAGCATGAGATGCTTGTCTTGGAGTCCCAAAAATTGCATACTATATCACATGGGTTTTATATAAAAATAACCCTTTTATTTTTATAAAACTTGTATTTAAAAAAACATGACTTGTTAAGTTACATACATATTTATTTTATAAACTTTTTATAAAATATAACACAATATATTGTTTATCCTTATAAACAATTAAGTCCTTAATTTACAAATTATCCAAATAATTTATCTCAAGTAATAACATTTTAGAAAACCAATTTTCTAAAATCCAAGTGTCGCGTATTGATTTAATGATCTATTCATTAAGATTAAATACGAATAGGGTGTCGGTAAGCTTGTTATTGGGTATGACCCGACTTGGATCATAACATATTAGCCACATTAATTAAATATGTCTCTCGGGCATACGAAAACCTTCAGATATAGAGTCTCGAATGATTATAATGTTCTAAGCATGAAGGAACGTGATAGCACGATTTGATTTTCAAATTTATCAAAATTACAGAAGATAGAACTATCAAGAATATATTCTTCTTGATATGTTCGGAGGTTATGTAGAATGAAAGAGTTATGTAACATGACACATGATGACGTTATGATCTGTGAATCATCACGTTCCATTAGGAACTCAGCATGACTTACTGTAATATAATCACGTTGGCCAAGTGCCATTATATTATACTAACTCATGCTTCAATTCCCAACACTTCTCCATAATTCATTCATAATTTATACTTAAATTTTACAGAAGTTTCCAATATAATGGAATACAGGAAACACGAAGAGGTAGATAATTTCGGACAAGAATATTTATGAAAATATCCTCAGAAATATCGAAGATATTTATGATGATATTTTGGAATTTCTAAGTTTGAAGATTGATGAAGAAAAATTTTTCGCAAGATTTTAACATGACTTTGGAGCAAGATATTCTCTAAAGATTTCCTCGGATCCAGAATTACCTGGATTCTTTGAATATAGGGTTTGGTCCTTGTATTTGTCCGTGATCTCCTTCATGGTTAGCTCAATCTGTTTTTCAGTACCAAATTTTCTATCGAGCGTTCCTAACACTCCTTTCTTTATCATCAAACTTTTGACCGTTTAGACCATCTACCATTTTTCTGTTTCCTCTGCATTCAATGCTACGATATCTGAATCATCGGTTATCAATACGAGATGGTTTCAGGAGAATTCTATTTTTAGATGATTAAATGCTGATGGTAATATGGTGGAATATAAAAGGTTCCCTGGTAACAATAAATGAGCACGCATATATATCAAGGTTATAATAAGGTTGTTTTGAATGAAAAATCGAAGTTGGCTTGTTGGAGCTGTGACAAAATTGGCTAATTTGAAAAGGAATGGAAATGTTATTTTAGGTAATAATAACACTAAGGAATTAGCACAGTTACCTGTTAAACGTTTACTCAGTTTCCGAGAGTTTTTCAGGTGCATAACTATATGCATAAATATTTCCTTCCGTAGATGAAGTGCGGTTGGTTCCTCCTCTCGATTGAGGTGTTTTCAAGAATCATGAAAAGTTTGAACGCAGTTTGTAATCGTCAAGATACAAATGAGGTTTAAGATGAAATCAAGTGGCAAACTTAAAGAGTTGTTTAGTTTCATATGTTATAATCAATATTTTAATTCATTTTAATTGTCCAATGTTGGTAATCCATAGTTCCAAGTCCACAGTTAGCAATTTAATAATTCATATATAGTTTACTATATAACATTCGAATTAATTAATACGTATCGTAACCCGTGTACATGTCTCAGACTCGATCACAACTCAAACTATATATATTATTTAAAATCAACCTCAACCGCATATAGAGTGTCTATGGTGATTCCAAATAATATATATGGATGCGTCGATATGATATGTCAAAACCTTGTATACGTGTCCCGATATTTAAAGTGCGTAAAATAAATAACATAAATTAAATGACGATAATTAAAATTGTGATAATTTAAATTGCGATAAATAAATTATGATAATTAAATTACGATAAATAAAATGTAATACAGAATTAACAGTTAGCTAGGAACAGTTAGCTAGGAACAGTTAGCGTGGATTCTTAACAAAATTTCTCATAGTTAATTTGTTTATTTCTAACAATTTTTATTTTGTCCAATGTTTTCTTCATTATGCCACTTGTCGGATTCTAATAAGTCAAAATCCAAATATGAAATTTATTCTGTGGTAAACAGATTCGTATATCTGTGGATGTAAGTAGGATGGTAATTAACTATTGAATCAGATTAGAAGAATGTACAGTGTAACTTATTAATGTGAAATTTAAATATTTCTCAGGTATTACCTACCCGTTAAAAGGTACTTCATGGATTTTTACCCACACGGGCACCTTAGTTAGGTCCTCCTTGGTAAGCAAAACCTTTGGACTCCACTTATTGATGAGTTCATTACAAACATGATTACTTGCTCTCTTTTAAATTTATAATTGAATTAAACTTTAACTCGACTACGAAATAAACTCACGAGAAACAATGACTCGGTAGTTGTAATTAGCAAGTCTTCCATTTAAGATTCGTCCTAAGAGAGCGGTGATTACTAGTTGATTCTATGAAAACTCATAATCATCCTAACATTTATTTGGTTAGGGGGTTTTGAATTTTAGATATTAAGAAAACTATTGCAATTTAAAACTAGAAACTAAGAGTGAATAGGTAATAATCAATATTAAAGGCATGTACACTTGCTTAATCCACTTGAAGCATTCGGGTTGTTCTATTGTTCACGTAAGAGCTAATCGTGTTCAAACTTTGGACTAATATCCCTACTAGATGTTATTATGATCAATCAACACTTACAAATTCCCATAAGCTTGCATTAATTGAATCTAGTTGAATTATGTAGTTATCATTAGCACTTAGCCTTTGGTAATCAAAATCCCTTAAGAAAACCAAATTTACTATGTTGACTAAGGACCAATTGAAAATCAATCCAAACTAAGATCCCAATCCCTTGAAAGCCCTAATTTGATTGTCTAGATCACCTAAGTGTTGAAGTACAAGTTGTTTCACTAATTCAAATCCCTTTGAAGGCTAGACAAATCATATAATCAAAGTCAAGTCCAAAACAAGCATAATAAAGGATCTTGTGACTAATTCTAATGACAAACCACAATTATCAACTCAAATAATCATCCAAACACAATCAATAACATAGATAAGAATAACCCATAGCTATCAAGTCTCATAAACAAGTGTACATCATAAAATTTAACCAATCATGGCTAGAACAAAATCAATACAAGTAATAAGAGTAAATATAAACATCATTAAGCAATAAGTAAAAGTGAATTGTACCAAACTTAAGAAATTACAAAAGTGACTAGATGAAGAAGATGAAGATGATGAAGAACAAGCCCTAGATCTTGATTCAATCTCCAAATCCTTGATGTAAAGTGAAATAGATGATGAAAACCCTGATGGAAAACTCAATAAAATAGATATAAAACCCTAATTTGATCATCCACCACGATTCTACTATTCTATTGAATGTGATGTATGTTGAAACCCTTCATCTTTTTCTATTTATACTCTTTCAAAAACTGCCCAGAAAACGCAGTGGAGCGTCGTTCCTATTTTAGGAACGTCGTTCTTGGCCTCTTAAATGTGAAACGCCATTCTTAACTAAAAACATCGTTCCCGAATCGTGCTCAAAATGCCATCTTTTTCTGTTTATATTTCCTTTGTAAATTTTCCAGGTAGAATGTCATTTTTGCTTTGGAACATCGTTCTTAGCTCTGGAACGTCATTCTTGATGATGGAACGGCATTCCTCAATGATGGAATGTCGTTCTTATTGCCAGATTGAGCACTTTGCAGTTTTCTTGATACATTTGCACACTATGGTCAATTTTACACCAAATTTACACTTAGAACTGCAATAGCACTCAGAACACGATAAAACCCAAGATCATAGCTTTTCGAGCACTTTGGAAACGAAAATCGAGGAAAATGATGTAGATATTGCGTGAGAAACATAGCGTAGATGAGTAATATCAAACCCCCTACATTTGAACCTTGCTTGTCCTCAAGCAAGCATAACGATAAACAAGACTTGGAGACAAATAGCAATAAATGATCAAAGCCAAAGTGCAAAAGTTTGAGCAAAATTGATACCTTCATGAATGTGCACTTTAATGTCTAGAGAAATCTCCAAATACTTGCATTTGCTTAGGACCAAGCATAACCTCTTACCCTCTTCTTCAAACACTAGCAAAAACTCAAACATCAAGCTTCAAACCTCTACAATTCATCATATGGGCAATGGCAGGGGGTGGCAATTCTTGACCAAATCTTCAATTGAAACTCAAAATTACACACCACTCTTCCAAATCATGCTACAAATCTTCAAACATCCTCAAAAATCATCAATTCAAGCCTAGGCTATAAATCTACACATCTTCATTCATCTTGAAACAAACGATCAAACAACATGTTTCCTAAAAGGCTTAAATATCCACAAGATTTCCAATTAAGAGTAAACATATTAAGATTCAAGCTTTTTAGTGCAAATCTTTCTAGGAGCATTCTACAAATCACCACAAGCAAAGACTTTACCTTTTCACCCCAAATTCATCACCACCAACCAAGGAATGATCGCAAGCTTCTTTTTGGAACAATGGAGCACCAAGTCACATGAGTTACTCAAGAAAAATGTTTTAGCCTTAAGGAAGACAAGGCTTTAAGAAAACCATTTTTGTTTTTGAAAAGGGAAAACGAGTCAAGTTGTGAAACTAGACAATTTTTCCAAAAATTTTATGGTTTAAAAGCTTTGTGCATTCCCAAGCCATCTCGATTTTAAGACAACCACACGGATAGCTAATGCCTTGGTATATCACCGAAGTGAATTACCTTCTTGTATTAAAGGTGATGAGACACTAACTATCTTGGGCTCATAAGGTTGTGTGCATATAAGCCACCCCGGTGGTGGGACGGCCACACGGGTAGCTACTTTCTCGGTAAACATGCTACTCGGTGGTAATAGCGATGGAGAAGAAACTACCTTGGGTGTAAGATTGATGGTGGGTCTATTGCGCGATACTTGAGATACTTTACTCCCAAGCTTAGGTCTTTTGATATACAATCTAACTTGGAAGACTTTACTTCTAAGTTTGAAAGACTTGACTTCCAAAACAACAAATGGGAGAACTCGACTCTCCCGGGAGTGTCAAAGCTCAAGGCCTTTATTCACTCGCTATTTTCCACATAACAAGCTTTTATGCTTATATTGAGAAAGGGTAGGAAGTAGAAACTACCCCTCCGTAATTGATCGAACAAGGGTGCCATAGCTTTTGGCTATGGCATGTGTTGTCAAGCAACACTAGCATGAAGCCATTGCTCTTCATCAAGAGGATAGCACACGGTGAAGCTCGGTGTGTCACGACCCTACTTTTTCTATTATCTTTTTCCTTTTATATTTAACTTCTGTTATTTGATATTCGTGCCACGTCCTTTCTATGACTTATATTATTATTTTAATAATAATATATTCCTTATTATGTGTTATATGAATATATGTGTTAGTATTTAGAATTGTACTTTTCTACGTATTTTGGATTTCTATCACGTGAATCATTTCGGTTTTCAAACCAACGATTAGACTTTTGTGATTTTCGAATCCAAATTATTTTATTTATGATATTTTTATATCATATGAATTAATAAAATATTTCTATATTTTATTTTTCGCGAGTGCGTGTTCCTTCCGAATTTTTAATCGCGTAATGGTGTTTTCTCGAATCGGGCCACGTTTGGACTTTCGGGCTAAAAGCAAAAATCAAGGATTTAATTTTGGGTATGTGAGGCCCATTCCCTTAGCCAAATTCATCCGTCCTCCCTACCTAGCCCATTCATTTCATATTTTGCACATACACTTGGAAAATATGCTTCATTTCCTCATTTATCATTTTATTTTTCTAACCCTAATACTCTCTCTTATTCTCCCCTTCATTATGAATGAAAATTTCCAGCCTCCATACTCCCAAAATCGGCCACCACAAGCAACCATACAATTGTTCATCATCAATCAAGATAACTTGAATATTTGGGTGTCTCATTTCGTGCTCTACATCTTCTTTCTTCTCGATTCTCAATTTGGGTAAAATCATAAATGTTAATGAATTTTCTATAAGTCCCTAGACATCTATCCTACGTTTGTGATTAGTACTTCAGTTTATGGGTTACCATGATCGCTTGTTGTTATCCTATCTGTGTTTATATGTGGTTATAGGTACTACAGGAATGCGATAAGGAAGTTTGACTATAATAGACTCAGTCAGACGTACGAGTGAAGCCTCACTCGTATGGCTGACAAGCTCATATGTACAAGTGTGCTGAGCTGAGTTACAAACCTAATCTGTTTACACATACACGAGTGAGTGATCAACCGTACAGCTGAGTCAGCCCACTCGTACGAGTGAGGACTGACTCGCGCGATTGACTCAACAGCAGGGGTATATAAGTGTTCATTTTCTTCATTTTAGGTTAAGACTCTCATTACACACACATCACTCAGATCTGGTAACCTGTCCGATTCTCTCTCAAACCAAATCACTCAAGAGGTGAATAATAGCTCTAGGTGTTAATCTAATCACACATCGATTCTTGTGGTTTGACTTAATTAATCCCAAAAAGCATTTCATATTCACTAGAGTGTTTGATTCACTAATTCCACCATTGTGTGAGTTAAATCTGTTGATTTTGAAGTTCCTAGTAATGTTTCAACATTGGTATCAAAGCATAGGTTGTGATTTCAACATCATCCTAGTGATTTTTGGTGATTAAAGAGTTTATTATTTAGGTTTTTGAGTTTAGAGTGATTTTAATCAAAAATGAATCATTTTTACTTGTGTAATTATTATTAGAGAGTGTGTTTATGTTAGTTTAGTGCTAATCCAGCTTGTAGACAAAGAAATTGAGGTTTAACATCATTTTCTAGGGTTTTAGAGTGATTTAGGGTATACTGCAGGTTACACGAGTGGGTCAGTGAAAATTTCCTCACTCGCGCAGTTGACCTCACTCGTGAACTCATCCACACGGTTTAGTATAACCTTAGTTAGGTTAAGTGACTACAGTCTGATCATACGAGTGATCATACGATTGACTGTGACACGTACAAGTGATCACACGGTTGATCCTTACTCGCACATTTGAGATTTAGTGTTGATTCATTAGTTGGTTAGGTCATACGTACGATTAAGTTGTGACACGTACGCGTGAGCTAGTGACACGTACGTTTGAGGTTTTGACTCGTACGACTGAGATCCTGAACCGCACGGTTTACCTATTTAGGTAAGATTGTCAAGATGTTTAATTCAAATGATTATGCGTTAGCTGCACTGTTAGTTCAGAGTATCACGAATATGACTCAACGATTACTCCTTGCTGAGAGTGAATCCGGAAGTGGTACGAAATGTCCAAGGTTAATGAATATGAATAACTATTCTACATGGAAGTCGAGATTTAAGATTTGGTCTGATGGTCAGGACACGAAGCTTTGGAAGTACGTTGAAACCGAATTTCAATTGCCACGTTCACCATTTACAAATGAGTTGTATACGTTACATAATATGCCTTCGGAAGAACGCGAAGAGTATAACTTGGAGAAGAAGGTGTACTGTAACTTGACAAGTGCTCTTGATGGTCTGATTTTCCATCAATTTCTGTGTCATGATAATTCATTCAAGATATGGGAAGCACTTCGTACTTTCAATGAAGGAAATACATCTTACATAACTAGAAAAGGTTTAGAGTTGAAAGCTGAGTTTGATCGTTTTCACTGGCAAGTCAGAGAATCCATTACTGAATTGGTTAAAAGATACCATCACTTGCTAGCTGAACTACACAAGCATGATGTAACCATTGCTGAGATAGATAAAGTGACATGTCTAGCTGGAGCATTACCATTAGAAAGGAATGGTTTCGTACTAACTATGAAAACCAGTGGAGAACTTGCTTCCGCTACAGTGAACTCATTTATGAAGGTATTTCGTATGCCCGAGAGACATATTAAATTAATTTGGCTAACATGTTATGATCCAAGTCGGGTCATACCCTATAACAAGCTTACCGACACCTTATATGTGTTTATCTTATCGATTGGTTCGTTAAATAAATACGCGACACTTGGATTTCAGAAAATCGGTTTTCTGAAATATTATTACTTGAGATAAATTATTTGGATAATTTATATATATATAATTATTTATGGGTTTAAATAATTAAAATGTGTTATATTTTATAAAAGGATTTATAAAATTATGCAAGTAACAAGTACATGGGATTGTTTATAACAAATAATGTTATATGATAAGAAAAACATTTTTTTTTTGAAACACCCATGAGGGTGACGGTTTGGAGAGCCCAAGACTCACCCATGGCTTATTTTATTGTTACTTTCAAGGACACATTTCCAAGGAGCATGCTTGTGGTTTTACCAAGTTATTCCTTGACTCAAATAAAAGGTATACACATGCATATACATGAGAGACTTCAAGAAAACTGCACCAGTTTTTTTTGCTGCTGCTGTTTTGGCCGTAGGCCTTTGTGGACTCAAAGGTGGGTTCCAAACTTGTTGTGTAAGATCAAATCAAGTGTCTAATTAAATCCTAACTAAAGTACTAGGTGTTGGTGTCAAGCTTGGGGTATAATCCCTTGAGGTTTCTCCATTAGAAGCTAGCATTCATCATCATCTTTCATTGTTGCTGCTGGCTGAAAGTTCCAGCAGATAGAAGTGGGTTTCAAACTACTTTAACAAGGTGGTTAAGGTTCTAGAGTCTAGTCACAATCAAGGGTGGTGTTGGAGCATCAAAGGCTTGGAGTTTAACTCACTTGAAGCTTCAAGTTGGAGGCTATTTTGCCTTCATCTTCATCAACTTTCTGCACTTTTGAGCAGCCCTCAAACTTGGTTTTGAGGAGGTATAAATCACTTCCTTTCTTGTTAATTTGTAAGCATGATTTCACAACTTGATCTTATTGGGATTTAACTTTAAAATTGGTTTAAAGATTAACAAGTTTAATTGGTAATTACTTGCTTCCATTTATTATGATTCTTAAAATGTTTTAAGCATTTTGTAATTTGTTAAATCCCAACAATGGTATCAAGAGCCGAAGTTGTTGAAATATGCTTCGAAATGTTGTTTTAAACCCACTATATTTGCAATCTATGAACATGCATGAATGTAGATTGAAAAAATCAACGGGTTTGGGTGGGTTTATGTGTTAGGCCGAATTGTTTGGGTTCCAAAAGTGGGTTTTGGGCCTTTTCATTTGGTCTTATTAGGTTGCATGTTCATATTCACAATCATAGCCTTGACCTTGTGTTGAATGCATGTTACGGTTGAATGTTTGATTGATTTGTAATATTCATTTGGTATGTAATATTAATTCATTCAATTGGTTTGTAATATTTATTCATTTGGTTATGTAATTTATTTTATATTTGGTATGTAAAATAGATTTGGTTGTATTTTCATTTTCTAGAAAAATGTATTAGGATATATTTTTTGTAAAAATGAAGATACAAGATAAAGACTTGGAAGATGCATTTGGATGCAAGATTAAGTGGGAGATTTTGAAATCTCCTACTTAGTGTTATAACCCTTAACCGGTGACATTTGTTTTCGGCTAAACAAATGTCTACCACATCGGCTTGATTGTGAACACATTTGTTTGCATGCGTGGTTGTTTTATTTCTTGTATGATTGTGGATTATGTATGGTACTACAACAAGTTATCACACAAGTTAACAATAAGCATAACTACAATTTAATTGGTTAAATTATTAACGACATGCAAAACGTCAATTTAAATGGTTAAATTAAAAATGGCTAAAAGGACATTAATAAACTGTTATTAAGAACATGATAAGGATCATAAATATAAAATGGTTTATATCAAGTAATTGGCTAAAATTACTAGACTTGAAAATGGATTTCAAATAAACCATACACTAAATGCATGTTGGTGTATGGCATATATGTTTTCTTAAACTAGAATTTATGAAAACTTAAAATCCCTTAATGAACAAGGAAAACAAGTTTAACGCCATCCTTTTGTGGGACACTTGAACATAGTAGGGAACTTATAATGGGATAAAGGTCACCTAACCGTTATGAACAAACTAATATGCTTATGGTAAAATTTGCATGCTTGTGGGATAAAGGTCACCTAACCACTTGCATGTTAAATTTACAAGTTTACACAAGTAGGACGACTTGATTTGGGAATCATGAACTTAGGGTCACCGAAGCATGAGGAACAAATAGGCGTTGATGGGATAAATATGCCATGCTAAAGGATTGCATGATCCCATAACTTAGAAGTTGCAAAAGGATTGCAATTGTCATATAAATGACTACCAAGATAAATCAAATGACGGGATAAAGGTTACCTAACCGAAATTTGATTTACCGTTGGATTCTAAGATTTAATAAAACAATTAAAATATAAAAGGGTATTGTTTATTAAATTTAAAATCGATACTTAAAGGAACTTTGTTAAATTTTCTAGATGGCCGCCAACAACAACAACATGTAAAATGCACCACTTAACCTAAACAAGCTATCGTTAAGGTCTCTCCTCGAGAAAGACAAACTCAACCATACGAACTTTATGGATTGGTTCCGTAATCTTAGAATTGTCCTCAAACTTGAGGATAAAGCGTATGTGTTGGAGGACCCTATTCCCGACCAACCGAACGAGGAAGATGTAGAGGGCATGGCTTATTGGGATAAGTATTACGCCGATTCGGTGCAAGTCGCTTGCCTAATGCTTGGGACTATGATACGCGAACTCCAAAAGGATTTCGAGCATCATAGTGCATATGACATGATCACTCAATTGAAAGAGATGTTCCTTCAACAAGCTCGTGTTGAGCGCTTTGAAACGGTTCGAGCGCTGCATGCATGTCGTATGGATGACTCCCAATCCGTTTCATCTTATGTCCTCAAGATGAAAAGCCTCACTGATCGCGCAAACCGTCTTAATCTCAACATATCTAATGAGCTAGCCACGGATCTTATCCTAAACTCCTTGTCAAAGAGGTTTGACCAATTTGTAATTAATTACAATTTGAATGGGATGGATAAGACCATTGGAGAGCTTCATGGCATGCTTAGGATGGCGGAAACTAGCATGGGTAAGAGGGCTTCACCCGTGCTAATGATTAATGATGGTGGGTCCAAAGGTAATAACACCTCTAAGCCTAAGGCGGCTAAGAGGAAAGGGCCCACTCATCAAGGTAAGGGAAAGGGGAAGATGGTTACCCCAACCAAAAACAAGAACAAGAAGCAAAAGGTTGCCGAACAAGCAAACCCCAAGGAAGACCCGTGCTTCGGTTGCGGTGAAATGGGTCACTGGAAACGCAACTGCCCGGTCTACCTTAAGGAGTTGAAGGAAAAGAGGGATGCGGGGCAATCCTCAGGTAATATATATATGGTATATATAGAGCTTAGTATTACTTCTTCTAATACATGGGTATTAGACACTGGATGTGGAACTCACATTTGCAATTCTTTGCAGGGGTTCAAAAGAAGTAGCAAGCAAACGGGAACATCAAGTCTCTTTATGGGTAATGGAGCCAAAGTGCAAGTGAAGGCTCAAGGAGACTTTGTATTAAAGCTTCCAAGTGGTTTGGAACTTATTTTGAACAATGTTTTGTATGCACCGGATTTATGTCGAAACATTATTTCAGTTTCCCGTTTAAAACAATGTGGTTTTTATCTTAATTTTGTTAATGATGATATCTACATTTATTTAGATAATGTATTCTATTTTAAGGCTTCGCCTTCAAATGGAATTTATGAATTGGTTCATGATGACACATCATCTAGTAGCTCAATATACCATACTAGCACCAAGAAACTCAAAAGGGATTTGAGTGATTCCTACTTATGGCATTGTCGCCTTGGTCACATAAACAAGAATCGAATGCATACACTTCAAAAGAATGGCCTTTTGAAATCAAATGAACTAGACTCTTTTAATGTATGTAAATCTTGTTTACAAGGCAAAATGACTAAAGCACCTTTCAAAGGGACCTACGAAAGGGCTCAGGACTTATTGGGATTAATACATTCGGATGTATGTGGACCCTTTAAGCCCATAACTCGGAATGGTGAAAGATACTTCGTTACTTTCATTGATGAATTCAGTCGTTTCGGATATGTCTACTTGTTAAGACATAAGGACGAAACTTTCGAAGCATTCAAAGAATATCAAAACGAAGTACAAAATCAACTCAATAAGACAATCAAGGTACTTCGTACCGATAGAGGAGGTGAATACCTAAGCGACGCTTTCCAAGATCATCTTAGGAGTTGTGGGATTATCTCGCAACTTACTCCTCCTGGAACACCTCAACTTAATGGAGTTTCCGAAAGGAGGAACCGAACCCTTATGGATATGGTTCGATCTATGATGGCTAGAAGCTCGTTACCTCTATCATTTTGGGGATATTGTCTATGCTCCGCGGCTCGTATTTTAAATATGGCCCCAACCAAGAAAGTGGAATGAACACCTCATGAGATGTGGTTTGGAAAACCTCCATCTCTATCATACTTAAAGCTATGGGGGTGTGAAGCTTACCCTAAGAGTTACGTCCCCAATAAGTTGAATGCTCGATCCACGAAGTGTATCTTCATAGGATATCCCAAGGATGATATGGGATACTATTTCTACGATCCAACCGAGCAAATTGTATTTGTTGCTCGAAAGGCTGAATTCCTTGAAACTAAGTTCCTAACGTAAGGAAATAGTGAAAGGAAGATAGATCTTGAAGAGGTTCAAGATCAAGTAGATGATACACAATTGGTTAACACTAGCACTCAACATGAAAATGTTGAGAATGATCAAATGGATGATCAAAATACACAAGACGTTCGCAGATCTGGTAGGATTAGTAATCCTCCTGAGAGATATGGGTTTCTCATGGATGGTTGCTATATGGTTGATTTGGATGAACCAACAAACTACCAAGATGCTTTATCAAGGATTGATAAAGATAAATGGCAGGAAGCCATGAACGCTGAGATGCAATCCATGTATGACAACCAAGTTTGGGAACTAGTTGTACAACCTGCTAACTCCAAGTTAGTTGATTATAAATGGATTTTCAAGATGAAAACCGATATGCATGGAAACTTAAATACATATAAAGCTAGACTTATAGCAAAAGGTTTCACTCAAACTCAAGGGGTTGACTATGATGAAACTTTTTCGCCCGTGGCAATGCTAAAGTCTATTAGGATATTATTTGCCATTGCTGCTCATTATGATTATGAAATATGGCAAATGGATGTCAAGATCGCTTTCCTAAATGGATATCTTGAGGAAGATGTCTATATGCTTCAACCTGAAGGTTTTGTCGATCCAAAACATCCTAACAAAGTATGTAAGTTAAAGAAGTCAATCTACGGATTGAAACAAGCATCTAGAATGTGGAATCGTCGTTTTAATGAGGAAGCCAAGAAATTTGGCTTCATTAAAAATGGTGATGAAGCTTGTGTATACAAGAAAGCTAGTGGGAGCACTATCATGTTCCTTGTATTATATGTGGATGATATATTATTATTTGGGAATGATATCCCGACAATGCAAGGAGTTAAAACTTGGCTAAAAGGCTGCTTCTCCATTAAGGATCTTGAAGAAGCACAATACATTTTGGGGATTAGGATCTACAGGGATAGATCCAAGAATTTGATAGGTTTGAATCAAAGTGCATACATTGAAAAGATCTTGAAAAGGTTCAAGATGGAGAACTCTAAGAAAGGTTTGGTACCTATTCAAAAATGAACGCTCCTTAGTTCATCTCATTGTCCCACCACGAAAGATGAACAGGAGAGAATGAAGAAAGTCCCATATGCGTCTGCCATTGGGTCAATCATGTATGCAATGATATGCACTAGACCGGATGTGTCATGCGCTCTTAGCCTGACAAGTAGATACCAGAATAACCCAGGAAACAGTCATTGGATTGCTGTTAAAAGTATATTGAAATACCTTAGGAGGACTAAGGATATGTTTCTTATATACGGGTCTGGTGAGGAGGAACTTGCAGTAAAGGGTTACATGGATGCGAGTTTCCAAACTAATCGAGATGATTCTCGATCACAATCCGGTCATGTCTTCACGTTAAATGGAGGTGCGGACTCTTGGAAGAGTTCAAAACAGGATGTTGTTGCATTATCCACTACAGAGTCGGAATACATTGCCGCCTCATTGGCAGCTCAGGAAGCTGCATGGATGAAGAAATTCATAGACGACTTAGGAGTAGTCCCTTCCATTCAGGACCCTCTTGAGATCTTTTGTGACAACGAGGGTGCAATTGCTCAAATCAAGGAACCTCGTGCTCACCAAAAGACCCGTCACATTGAGCGGAGATTCAACTAAATAAGGGATGAAGTTGAAAAGGGAAAGATATGTATTCGCAAAGTTCACACAGATCTTAATATAGCGGATCCTCTCACGAAGCTCTTACATGGAGCAAAACATGCAGGACATGTTTGTGCATTAGGGCTTCGAAATTCTAATGATTGGTCATGATCTGTTTTAAGTATTGTAACGGAACGAAATTGTTCGAACTCATTAATATAATTACGGTATTAATTTATTAATCTTGAGTCATGTTCCTATTTTGCATATTTTATCCATGAATAAGTAATTATTCTAAATTTCGTAGTCGATTACATTTGTGGGAATGAGTGTGAGGTTTAGACTATTATGAACTTGGATTGGTATACATTCAGGTTGAATGTGGGGCAAGGTTGCTACCAAGGTTCATAGATATTTATGGGATATAAATATCGAAAGACCCGCTCTCAAGACTTACTGAATGGAGCCTTTGTGGTTGATCACTTGTAATCTTGAGTAAAGGTGAATATCATTGTATCCTCTGACCTGAGATACATATTAGGTTCGGATATTCACCGAATACTGTGCCTTGATTCTTTCCTTTGCTATTCTGAAATATGGTAGTTCATAAGGAAGAGCTCAGGTACAATGCAAGGTACATATTTAGGACGTATGTAGTCAAGATGGAATTTGTCCCTCTTATTCGTTGAGAGTTAGATGTCTAAGGCCTGATAAAGTTAAATCTAGAAGAGAGTGATCACTCTGTGTCTCTTGGATTTAACATGACATCTAGGACGAAAGGAAATAATGAAAGATTCACCTATTCATATTCGAGATGGGAACTTGAAAGGGATGATGTTATTGAATGGCACAAAGTCATAACATGTTGGGGGTGATGGACGGTCGTTAGGTGGTATCCATCACTTGCATTAATTTCTTATATTTCTCGTGCAAGTGGGAGATTGAAGGTATTTTGTATGCCCGAGAGACATATTAAATTAATGTGGCTAACATGTTATGATCCAAGTCGGGTCATACCCTATAACAAGCTTACCGACACCTTATATGTGTTTATCTTATCGATTGGTTCGTTAAATAAATACGCGACACTTGGATTACAGAAAATCGGTTTTCTGAAATATTATTACTTGAGATAAATTATTTGGATAATTTATATATATATATAATTATTTATGGGTTTAAATAATTAAAATGTGTTATATTTTATAAAAGGATTTATAAAATTATGCAAGTAATAAGTACATGGGATTGTTTATAACAAATAATGTTATATGATAAGAAAAACATTTTTTTTTTGAAACACCCATGAGGGTGACGGTTTGGAGAGCCCAAGACTCACCCATGACTTATTTTATTGTTACTTTTAAAGACACATTTCCAAGGAGCATGCTTGTGGTTTTACCAAGTTATTCCTTGACTCAAATAAAAGGTATACACATGCATATACATGAGAGACTTCAAGAAAACTGCACCAGTTTTTTTTGCTGCTGCTGTTTTGGCTGTAGGCCTTTGTGGACTCAAAGGTGGGTTCTAAACTTGTTGTGTAAGATCAAATCAAGTGTCTAATTAAATCCTAACTAAAGTACTAGGTGTTGGTGTCAAGCTTGGGGTATAATCCCTTGAGGTTTCTCCATTAGAAGCTAGCATTCATCATCATCTTTCATTGTTGCTGCTGGCCGAAATTTCCAGCAGATAGAAGTGGGTTTCAAACTACTTTAACAAGGTGGTTAAGGTTCTAGAGTCTAGTCACAATCAAGGGTGGCGTTGGAGCATCAAAGGCTTGGAGTTTAACTGACTTGAAGCTTCAAGTTGGAGGCTATTTTGCCTTCATCTTCATCAACTTTCTGCACTTTTGAGCAGCCCTCAAACTTGGTTTTGAGGAGGTATAAATCACTTCCTTTCTTGTTAATTTGTAAGCATGATTTCACAACTTGATCTTATTAGGATTTAACTTTAAAATTGGTTTAAAGATTAACAAGTTTAATTGGTAATTACACGCTTCCGTTTATTATGATTCTTAAAATGTTTTAAGCATTTTGTAACTTGTTAAATCCCAACAGTTTATTGCAAGACTTCAGGAAGAAGAGTTAGAACTTTTAAACAAAGTTAAGAGGTTTAAACAAGTTCAAGACACTAAAATGTATTGTCCAAATGGTTATACACCTCCAAAATCAGCTCATGCACCATTTCAAACTGCTTTTGCTACAAGCAATCAGAATATGTATGGTTTGAATGTTAGCAGTGCACCTATTCAATAACCTTCGTATCCACCACAAGTTTCACCATGTTCACTCAATACTCAATCACAGCCTACTTCCAATACTACAGAGTCATCTACACCGACTGCATCAGATGTTCTATCTGCACTTAAGATCGAGAACATAAGGAAAGCTGGGAAAGAAAAGATTAGTGAAGATATATCTTTACTATCAAGCCTTGTTAATTCTTATGTGAAATGTCCCATTCATAATGATTATAAACGTTCCATATTAATTGATTTCGTCGCGAGGTTTTGACCTCTATATGAGACGTTTTTTCAAAGACTGAATTCATTTTTAAAACAACCATAACCTTTATTTTATCGATAAAGGTTTAAAAAGCATTACATAGATTATTAAATAATGGTAATCTAAAATATACCGTTTACACACGACCATTACATAATGGTTTACAATAAGAATATATTACATCAAAAATAATTTTCTTGATTGCAGTTTTTACATAATATCATACAAGCATGGACTCCAAATCTTGTCCTTATTTTAGTATTCAACAGCGGAAGCTCTTAATAATCACCTGAGAATAAACATGCTTAAAACATCAACAAAAATATTGGTGAGTTATAGGTTTAACCTATATATTATCAAATCATAATAATAGACCACAAGATTTCATATTTCAATATACATCCCATACATAGAGATAAAATTCATTCATATGGTGAACACCTGGTAACCGATATTAACAAGATGCATATAAGAATATCCCCTATCATTCCGGGAAATCATTCGGATGTGATAAAAACGAATTCGAAGTACTAAAGCATCCGGTACGTTGGATGGGTTCGTTAGGCCCAATAGATCTATCTTTAGGATTCGTGTCAATTAGTAGATCGGTTTACTAATTCTTAGGCTACCAAGAAAAAGGGGCATATTCGGCTTCAATCATTCAACCATATAATGTAGTTTCAATTACTTGTGTCTATTTCGTAAAACATTTATAAAACTGCATGTATTCTCATCCCAAAATATTAGATTTTAAAAGTGGACTATAACTCACTTTCATAGATTTTTACTTCGTCGGGAAGTAAAACTTGGCCACTGGTCGATTCACGAACCTATTACAAATATGTACATATATATCAAAGTATGTTCAAAATATATTTACAACACTTTTAATACATTTTGATGTTTTAAGTTTATTAAGTCAGCTGTCCTCGTTAGTAACCTACAACTAGTTGTCCATAGTTAGATGTACAAAAATAAATCGATATATATTATCTTGAATCAATCCACGACCCAGTGTATACACGTCTCTGGCTAGATCACAACTCAAAGTATATATATTTTTGGAATCAATCTCAACCCTGTATAGCTAACTCCAACATTACTGCATATAGAGTGTCTATGGTTGTTCCAAATAATATATATACATGGGTCGATATGATATGTCAAAACATTTGCATACGTGTCTATGGTATCCCAAGATTACATAATATATTAGAATACATGTATAATACAATATAAGTTAGCTAGGATATGATTTGTATAGAATTGTTAATATTTTCCGTAGCTACAAAAATCAAAAAATATCCAATCTTGTTTTACCCATAACTTCTTCATTTTAAATCCGTTTTGAGTGAATCAAATTGCTATGGTTTCATATTGAACTATATTTTATGAATCTAAGCATAAAAGGTATAGGTTTATAGTCAGAAATATAAGTTACAAGTTGTTTTTGTAAGTGGTAGTCATTTCAGTCGAAAGAATGACGTCCTGATGACCATTTTGAAAAACATACTTCCACTTTGAGTTTAACCATGATTTTTGGATATAGTTTCATGTTCATAAGAAAAATTATTTTCCCAGAAGAACAACTTTTAAATCAAAGTTTATCATAGTTTTTAATTATCAAACCCAAAACAGCCCGCGGTGTTACTACGACGGCGTATGTCCAGTTTTACGGTGTTTTT
The DNA here is from genome assembly GCF_046630445.1 of Rutidosis leptorrhynchoides. Lineage (NCBI taxonomy): Eukaryota > Viridiplantae > Streptophyta > Magnoliopsida > Asterales > Asteraceae > Rutidosis > Rutidosis leptorrhynchoides. The sequence goes on from NC_092340.1 coordinate 201,570,416, forward strand.
CGTGTTTCCAGGTTTTAAATCATTAAGTTAGCATATCATATAGATATAGAATATAGAACATGTGTTTAGTTGATTTTAAAAGTCAAGTTAGAAGGATTAAGTTTTGTTTGCGAACAAGTTTAGAATTAACTAAACTATGTTCTAGTGATTTCAAGTTTAAACCTTCGAATAAGATAGCTTTATATGTATGAATCGAATGATGTTATGAACATCATTACTACCTCAAGTTTTATGGATAAACCTACAGGAAAAGAGACAAATGGATCTAGCTTCAAAGGATTTTGGATGACTTGAAAGTTCTTGAAGTAGAATCATGACACGAAAACAAGTTCAAGTAAGATTTCCACTCGAAATAAGATTGTTATAGTTATAGAAATTGAATAAAATTTCGAATATGAGTATTACCATGTATTAGAAAGATATCTTACTGTAAATAAGAAAGATTTCTTGAGGTTGGATGATCACTCTACAAGATTGGAAGTAAGCTAGCAAACTTGAAAGTATTCTTGATTTTATGAAACTAGAACTTGTAGAATTTATGAAGAACACTTAGAACTTGAAGATAGAACTTGAGAGAGATCAATTAGATGAAGAAAATTGAAGAATGAAAGTGTTTGTAGGTGTTTGTATGGATTAGATATAAAGGATATGTAATTTTATTTTCATGTAAATAAGTCATGAATGATTACTCATATTTTTGTAATTTTATGAGATATTTCATGCTAGTTGCCACATTTTGGTTCCCACATGTGTTAGGTGACTCACATGGGATGCTAAGAGCTGATCATTGGAGTGTATATACCAATAGTACATACATCTAAAAGCTGTGTATTGTACGAGTACGAATACGGGTGCATACGAGTAGAATTGTTGATGAAACTGAACGAGGATGTAATTGTAAGCATTTTTGTTAAGTAGAAGTATTTTGATAAGTGTCTTGAAGTCTTTCAAAAGTGTATGAATACATATTAAAACACTACATGTATATACATTTTAACTGAGTCGTTAAGTCATCGTTAGTCGTTACATGTAAGTGTTGTTTTGAAACCTTTAGGTTAACGATCTTGTTAAATGTTGTTAACCCAATGTTTATAATATCAAATGAGATTTTAAATTATTATATTATCATGATATTATGATGTATGAATATCTCTTAATATGATATATATACATTAAATGTCGTTACAACGATAATCGTTACATATATGTCTCGTTTCAAAATCATTAAGTTAGTAGTCTTGTTTTTACATATGTAGTTCATTGTTAATATACTTAATGATATGTTTACTTATCATAATATCATGTTAACTATATATATATATATATATATATATATATATATATATATATATATATATATATATATATATATATATATATATATATATATATATCCATATATATGTAATCATATAGTTTTTACAAGTTTTAACGTTCGTGAATCACCGGTCAACTTGGGTGGTCAATTGTCTATATGAAACCTATTTCAATTAATCAAGTCTTAACAAGTTTGATTGCTTAACATGTTGGAAACACTTATTCATGTAAATAACAATTTCATTTAATATATATATATATATATATATATATATATATATATATATATATATATATATATATATATATATATATAACATGGAAAAGTTCGGGTCACTACAGTACCTACCCGTTAAATAAATTTCGTCCCGAAATTTTAAGCAGTTGGAGGTGTTGACGTATCTTCTGGAAATAAATGCGGGTATTTCTTCTTCATCTAATCTACTCATTCCCAGGTGAACTCGGGTCCTCTACGAGCATTCCATTGAACCTTAACAATTGGTATCTTGTTTTGCTTAAGTCTTTTAACCTCACGATCCATTATTTCGACGGGTTCTTCGATGAATTGAAGTTTTTCGTTGATTTGGATTTCATCTAACGGAATAGTGAGATCTTCTTTAGCAAAACATTTCTTCAAATTCGAGACGTGAAAAGTGTTATGTACAGCCGCGAGTTGTTGAGGTAACTCAAGTCGGTAAGCTACTGGTCCGACACGATCAATAATCTTGAATGGTCCAATATACCTTGGATTTAATTTCCCTCGTTTACCAAATCGAACAACGCCTTTCCAAGGTGCAACTTTAAGCATGACCATCTCTCCAATTTCAAATTCTATATCTTTTCTTTTAATATCAGCGTAGCCCTTTTGTCGACTTTAGGCGGTTTTCAACCGTTGTTGAATTTGGATGATCTTCTCGGTAGTTTCTTGTATTATCTCTGGACCCGTAATCTGTCTATCCCCCACTTCACTCCAACAAATCGGAGACCTGCACTTTCTACCATAAAGTGCTTCAAACGGTGCCATCTCAATGCTTGAATGGTAGCTGTTGTTGTAGGAAAATTCTGGAAACGGTAGATGTCGATCCCAACTGTTTCCGAAATCAATAACACATGCTTGTAGCATGTCTCCAAGCATTTGTATCATCCTTTCACTCTGCCCATCATTTTGTGGATGATAGGAAGTACTCATGTCTAGACGAGTTCCTAATGCTTGCTGTAATGTCTGCCAGAATCTTGAAATAAATCTGCCAGCCCTATCAGAGATAATAGAGATTGGTATTACATGTCTGGAGACGACTTCCTTCAAATACAGTCGTGCTAACTTCTCCATCTTGTCATCTTCTCTTATTTGCAGGAAGTGTGATGATTTGGTGAGACGATCAACTATTACCCCAATAGTATCAAAACTACTTGCAGTCCTTGGCAATTTAGTGATGAAATCCATGGTAATGTTTTTCCATTTACATTCCGGGATTTCAGGTTGTTGAAGTAGACCTGATGGTTTCTGATGCTCAGCTTTGACCTTAGAACACGTCAAACATTCTCCTAAATATTTAGCAACTTCGGCTTTCATACCCGGCCACCAAAAATGTTTCTTGAGATCCTTGTACATCTTCCCCGTTCCAGGATGTATTGAGTATCTGGTTTTATGAGCTTCTCTAAGTACCATTTCTCTCATATCTCCAAATTTTGGTACCCAAATCCTTTCAGCCCTATACCGGGTTCGGTCTTCCCGAATATTAAGATGCTTCTTCGATCCTTTGGATATTTCATCCTTTAAATTTCCCTCTTTTAAAACTCCTTGTTGCGCCTCCTTTATTTGAGTAGTAAGGTTATTGTGAATCATTATATTCATAGATTTTACTCGAATGGGTTCTCTGTCCTTCCTGCTCAAGGCGTCGGCTACCACATTTGCCTTCCCCGGGTGGTAACGAATCTCAAAGTCATAATCATTCAACAATTCAATCCACCTACGCTGCCTCATATTCAGTTGTTTCTGATTAAATATGTGATGAAGACTTTTGTGGTCGGTATATATAATACTTTTGACCCCATATAAGTAGTGCCTCCAAGTCTTTAATGCCAAAACAACCACGCCTAATTCCAAATCAAGCGTCGTATAATTTTGTTCGTGAATCTTCAATTGTCTAGACGCTTAAGTAATTACTTTCGTTCGTTGCATTAATACACAACCGAGACCTTGCTTTGAGGCATCACAATATATCACAAAATCATCATTCCCTTCAGGTAATGACAATATAGGTGCCGTAGTTAACTTTTTCTTCAATAACTGAAACGCTTTCTCTTGTTCATCCTTCCATTCAAATTTCTTCCCTTTATGCGTTAATGCAGTCAAGGGTTTTGCTATTCTGGAAAAGTCTTGGATGAACCTTCTGTAGTAACCAGCTAGTCCTAAAAACTGGCGTATGTGTTTCGGAGTTTTCGGGGTTTCCCACTTTTCAACGGTTTCAATCTTTGATGGATCCACCTGAATACCTTCTTTGTTCACTATGTGACCGAGGAATTGAACTTCTTCCAAACAAAATGCACACTTTGAAAACTTAGCGTACAATTTTTCTTTCCTTAACAACTCTAGCACTTTTCTCATGTGTTCTTCGTGCTCTTGATCATTCTTCGAGTAAATAAGTATGTCATCGATGAAAACAATGACAAACTTGTAAAGATATCGCCCACACACTCGGTTCATGAGGTCCATGAACACAGCTGGTGCGTTAGTCAATCCAAATGGCATAACCATAAACTCGTAATGACCGTAACGCGTCCTAAAAGCAGTCTTTGGAATATCATCCTCCTTCACCCGCATTTGATGATATCCAGAATGTAAATCAATCTTTGAATAAACAGACGAGCCTTGTAGTTGATCAAATAAGTCGTCGATTCTCGGTAGTGGGTAGCGGTTCTTGATGGTAAGTTTGTTCAACTCTCGGTAGTCGATACACAACCTGAATGTACCATCTTTCTTCTTGACAAACAAAACAGGAGCTCCCCACGGTGATGTCCTTGGTCGAATGAAACCACGCTCTAAAAGTTCTTATAATTGGCTCTGAAGTTCCTTCATTTCGCTAGGTGCGAGTCTGTATGGAGCACGAGCTATTGGTGCAGCTCCCGGTACAAGGTCTATTTGAAATTCAACGGATCGGTGTGGAGGTAGTCCCGGTAATTCTTTCGGAAATACATCGGGAAATTCTTTTGTGACGGGAATATCATTGATGTTCTTTTCTTCAGAATTGACTTTCTCGACGTGTGCTAGCACAGCATAGCAACCTTTTCTTATTAGTTTTTGTGCCTTCAGTTACTAATAACATTTAATTTTGCGTTGCTCTTTTCTCCGTACACCATTAAGGGTTTTCCTTTTTCTCGTATAATGCGAATTGCATTTTTGTAACAAACGATCTCTGCTTTCACTTCTTTCAACCAGTCCATACCGATTATCACATCAAAACTTCCTAACTCTACTGATATCAAGTCAATCTTAAATGTTTCGCTAACCAGTTTAATTTCTCGATTCCGACATATATTATCTGCTGAAATTAATTTACCATTTGCTAATTCGAGTAAAAATTTACTATCCAAAGGCGTCAATGGACAACTTAATTTAGCACAAAATTCTCTACTCATATAGCTTCTATCCGCACCCGAATCAAATAAAACATAAGCAGATTTATTGTCAATAAGAAACGTACCCGTAACAAGCTCCGGGTCTTCCTGTGCTTCTGCCGCATTAATATTGAAAACTCTTCCACGGCCCTGCCCATTAGTATTCCCCTGATTCGGGCAATTTCTAACAATGTGGTCCAGTTTTCCACATTTATAACAAACAGCGTTGGTATTACTTGCTCCTACACTATTCGTTTCGGCATTACTTGTTCCGGCATTATTTGCTCCCTTAGTTTTGTTAAACTTTGGTCCATAGACCTTACACTTTGTCGCGCTATGACCATTTCTTTTACACCTGTTGCAAAATGTCGTGCAAAACCTCTGGTGATTTTCTTCACACCTATGACATGGCTGTTTTTGGTTTTTGTTGCCGTTGTTGTTATTGAGGTTGTTGTTGGGATTGGTATTGTTGTTGAAATGGTTGTTGTTGTTGTTGGGATGTTTGTTGTAGTTATTGTTAGGATTGCGGTTATTGTTGCGATTGTTGTTGCGGTTGTTGGGATAGTTGTTGCGATTGTGGTTGTAATTGTTATTGTTGTTGTACTGGTGACTCTTGTCACCATTTTCCTCCCACTTCCTCTTGAGTTGTTTTGTGTTGGCTTCTTCGGCCGCCTACTCTTTAATTCTTCCCTCAATCTGATTTATGAGTTTATCAGCCATTTGACTTGCCTTCTGTATAGAAGCGGGCTCGTGTGAACTTACATCTTCTTGAATCCTTACTGGTAACCCTTTTACAAATGCGTCGATCTTCTCTTCTTCATCTTCGAATGCTCCCGGGCACAATAGGCACAACTTTGTGAATCGTCGTTCATATGTGGTAACGTCGAACCCTTGTGTTCGTAACTCTCTAAGTTCTGCCTTGAGTTTATTGACTTCGTTTCTAGGACGGTACTGCTCGTTCATCAATTGCTTGAATGCCGACCATGGTAGTGCGTAAGCAGCATTTTGTCCTACCTGTTCAAGATAGGTGTTCCACCATGTTAACGCAGTACCTGTGAAGGTATGCGTAGCGTACTTAACTTTGTCCTCTTAAGTACACTTACTTATGGCAAACACCGATTCGACTTTCTCGGTCCACCGTTTCATTCCAATTGGTCCTTCGGTTCCATCAAATTCCAAAGGTTTGCAGGCAGTGAATTCTTTGTAGGTGCATCCTACACGAATCCTTGTGCCGTTAGCTGCATTACTAGATTCAGCGTTATTGTTGTTATGTAGCGTAGCCTGTACTGCGGCTATGTTTGCAGCAAGAAAGGTACGAAATTCCTCTTCGTTCATATTCATGGTGTGTCGAGTAGTCGGTGCGATGCCATTTCCTTCAAAATAGACAACTGAATCGAGTTAATCATACATAATATTAAGAGTAGTCAATAGTATTTCGTAGCATAATATGAACTCATTTATAAAAGCTTTTTCTTCATATTAGCATTTTATAAGTTTAAATTCGGGTACTACCTACCCGTTAAGTTCATACTTATTAGCTAATATACAATTCAACTACTACAATTCCATATGAAAAACTGATTATAATAATATATCACATACAAATATTCTTCAAACTTACAACTTCGCTATATTACATATAACATGAAATATAGTACACTATGATACAGGATAGTTTTGAAGATAAATCTAGTTAATACGCAAGTTGTTCAGCAAAGGAAATAAAGACACGTAATTCATAAGTCCAGAAACAAGTCATGCATTCTGGTTTTACTAAGGCGACTTCCCATCCTTGTTCTTGTGGAAAATAACCTTTATGACCATTGGCTAGGCAGCATGTTGTAACGTCGTCAAAAGGACGAGGGTTTCGTAATGTCCAACAGCCCCGTAATAATCTAAAAACCTTGTTTCTCACCCCAACTACTGAATCCGTCACTTGTGGGAAGGTTTTATTTAAAAGTTGCAATCCGATATTCTTTTTCTCACTTTGGTAAGAAGCGAACATCACTAACCCGTAAGCATAAAATGCTTCTTTATGTTGCATGTTAGAAGCTCTTTCTAATTCACGAAATCCTATGTTGGGATATGTTGAGTCAAAATAGGTTCTTAACCCGTAGCGTAAAATTGCATTTGGGTTCCCCGCATTTAATGCTTTAAAGAAAAGATGGCGTAACTTACGGTCTCCCCAATGTGATATACCCCACCTATCAAAGGAAAGCCTTTTATAAACTAAGGCATTTCCGGAAAGTCTTTCAAATGTTTGACAAGTTAATTTCGCCATAACTAAATGTGCTGATGAATTCTGACCGACTCTAGACAAGATTTCCTCAATCATATCCTCTGGTAGGTCTTCTAAAATATTCGGGTGTCTACCCTTAACGTCCATTTTAATTTTATACTGTAAAATAGACAAGGATTATATTCGTAATAACAAACAATACAAGCAATTTTTACATAGAACATAAAAGTACAAGCACACTACAATACATTTATTACACAACATGCTCACACCCCTTTAATCTGAATCACTGGTTTCTTCTTCTTCAGACTTGGTTCTTTTTCGTAATCTTCTAGGGATATATGATGTTCCTTTAATACGAGTCGTCGTTTTCCACATTGGTTTAGAAAAACCTAGTGGTTTAGAGGTTCCCGGGTTATTGTCACGATATTGAAAATACGGGTGTTGACGGTACATATAAAGTTCATCGGGGTCGGAATAAGATTTCTCTATTTTGATGCCTTTTCCCTTATTATTTTCTTTTGCCTCATTAAATTAGGTCAGGGTAATTTCTATAACATCATCAGAATCCTCATCAGGATCCGATTCATCGGAAAATGGGTAATTTTCCCAATATTTTGCTTCCTTAGCGGAAACACCATTGACCATTATTAACTTTGGTCCATTGGTTGAGGATTTTATTTTATTTGACCGGTTTTCTATGGTTCCTACTATTCCCCCCTCCAGAACCTCTTCTTCTTTCGGTTCCTCTTCTTCTGGTTCCTCTTCTTCCGGTTCCTCTTCTTCCGGTTCCGTTTCCTCTTCTAACGGTTCTTCGGGGAACTTGTGAATCTTGCCAATATATATTCGACTCTTCGTTATTATTAGGTGAGTCAATGGGATTTGTGCTAGAGGTAGACATCTATCACACAATATCAAATATGTTAAGAGATTAATATATCACATAATATTTACATGTTAATAATATATAGTTTCCAACAAAAATGTTAAGCAATCATTTTTAAAGAAAATACGGTCGAAGTTCAGACTCACTAATGCATCCTAACAAACTCGATAAGACACACTAATGCAAATTTTCTGGTTCTCTAAGACCAAAGCTCGGATACCAACTAAAATGTCCCGTTCATATTGATTATAAACGTTCCATATTAATTGATTTCGTCGCGAGGTTTGGACCTCTATATGAGACGTTTTTTCAAAGACTGCATTCATTTTTAAAACAACCATAACCTTTATTTTATCGATAAAGGTTTAAAAAGTATTACGTAGATTATCAAATAATGATAATCTAAAATATACCGTTTACACACGACCATTACATAATGGTTTACAATAAGAATATATTACATCAAAAATAAGTTTCTTGAATGAAGTTTTTACATAATATCATACAAGCATGGACTCCAAATCTTGTCCTTATTTTAGTATGCAACAGCGGAAGCTCTTAATAATCACCTGAGAATAAACATGCTTAAAACGTCAACAAAAATGTTAGTGAGTTATAGGTTTAACCTATATATTATCAAATCATAATAATAGACCACAAGATTTCATATTTCAATATACATCCCATACATAGAGATAAAATTCATTCATATGGTGAACACCTGGTAACCGACATTAACAAGATGCATATAAGAATATCCCCTATCATTCCGGGAAATCCTTCAGACATGATAAAAACGAATTCGAAGTACTAAAGCATCCGGTACTTTGGATGGGGTTCGTTAGGCCCAATAGATCTATCTTTAGGATTCGTGTCAATTAGTAGATCGGTTTACTAATTCTTAGGCTACCAAGCAAAAGGGGAATATTCGGCTTCGATCATTCACCCATATAATGTAGTTTCAATTACTTGTGTCTATTTCATAAAACATTTATAAAACTGCATGTATTCTCATCCAAAAATATTAGATTTTAAAAGTGGACTATAACTCACTTTCACATATTTTTACTTCGTCGGGAAGTAAGACTTGGCCACTGGTCGATTCACGAACCTATAACAAATATGTACATATATATCAAAGTATGTTCAAAATATATTTACAACCATTTTAATACATTTTGATGTTTTAAGTTTATTAAGTCAGCTGTCCTCATTAGTAACCTACAACTAGTTGTCCACAGTTAGATGTACAGAAATAAATCGATATATATTATCTTGAATCAATCCACGACCCAGTGTATACACGTCTCAGGCTAGATCACAACTCAAAGTATATATATTTTTGGAATCAACCTCAACCCTGTATAGCTAACTCCAACATTACTACATATAGAGTGTCTATGGTTGTTCCAAATAATATATATACATGGGTCGATATGATATGTCAAAACATTTGCATACGTGTCTATGGTATCCCAAGATTACATAATATATTAGAATACATGTATAATACAATATAAGGTAGCTAGGATATGATTTGTATAGAATTGTTAATATTTCCCGTAGCTACAAAAATCAAAAAATATCGAATCTTGTTTTACCCATAACTTCTTCATTTTAAATCCGTTTTGAGTGAATCAAATTGCTATGGTTTCATATTGAACTCTATTTTATGAATCTAAATAGAAAAAGTATAGGTTTATAGTCAGAAATATAAGTTACAAGTTATTTTTATAAGAGGTAGTCATTTCAGTCGAAAGAACGACGTCTTGATGACCATTTTGAAAAACATACTTCCACTTTGAGTTTAACCATGATTTTTGGATATAGTTTCATGTTCATAAGAAAAATTATTTTCCCAGAAGAAGAACTTTTAAATCAAAGTTTATCATAGTTTTTAATTATCAAACCCAAAACAGCCCGCGGTGTTACTACGACGGCGTATGTCCAGTTTTACAGTGTTTTTCGTGTTTTCAGGTTTTAAATCATTAAGTTAGCATATCATATAGATATAGAACATGTGTTTAGTTGATTTTAAAAGTCAAGTTAGAAGGATTAACTTTTGTTTGCGAACAAGTTTAGAATTAACTAAACTATGTTCTAGTGATTTCAAGTTTAAACCTTCGAATAAGATAGCTTTATATGTATGAATTGAATGATGTTATGAACATCATTACTACCTCAAGTTTTGTGGATAAACCTACTGGAAAAGCGACAAATGAATCTAGCTTCAAAGGATCTTGGATGGCTTGAAAGTTCTTGAAGTAGAATCATGACACGAAAACAAGTTCAAGTAAAATTTCCACTCGAAATAAGATTGTTATAGTTATAGAAATTGAATCAAAGTTTGAATGTGAGTATTACCTTGTATTAGAAAGATATCTTACTGTAAATAAGAAAGATTTCTTGAGGTTGGATGATCACTCTACAAGATTGGAAGTAAGCTAGCAAACTTGGAAGTATTCTTGATTTTATGAAACTAGAACTTGTAGAATTTTTGAAGAACACTTAGAACTTGAAGATATAACTTGAGAGAGATCAATTAGATGAAGAAAATTGAAGAATGAAAGTGTTTTTAGGTGTTTTTGGTCGTTGGTGTATGGATTAGATATAAAGGATATGTAATTTTGTTTTCATGTAAATAAGTCATGAATGATTACTCATATTTTTGTAATTTTATGAGATATTTCATGCTAGTTGCCAAATGATGGTTACCACATGTGTTAGGTGACTCACATGGGCTGCTAAGAGCTAATCATTGGAGTGTATATACTAATAGTACATACATCTAAAAGCTGTGTATTGTACGAGTACGAATACGGGTGCATACGACTAGAATTGTTGATGAAACTGAACGAGGATGTAATTGTAAGCATTTTTGTTAAGTAGAAGTATTTTGATAAGTGTCTTGAAGTCTTTCAAAAGTGTATGAATACATATTAAAACTGATGGAATTCAACATTTCAACAAGTCCTTAATGTTAACTTATTCATGAAACCAATTCATTAAGAGTTAAAACAAGCGGAAGCAAAATATTAAGAAAGCATGTTAATATGTTAAACCACTTTAGATGAATTCCATATAGTTATCAAGTCATGAAATAATGCTTACATATAACAAAGAAGGAAGAAGATTATACCTCCTCTATGATGAGTTATGAGCTGAATTTGGACAGCAAAATGATGATGAAAATGATGGAAGAAAGCTACCAACTTGAACCCTCAAGTGTGCAATACCCTAATCCTTTGATGCACCAACACTACCCTTTAAGTTAGTTAAGATTTAGACACTTAACTAGCTAATTAAGCAAGCTTAAAACCCTTTTATTTGTACCCAAAATTCTGATCAGCAGCTACTAGAAAGAAGATGATGAATGGAGCCTCAAAACTATGAAACCTCAAGTGTTTATACCCCAAACTTATAACCAACACTTAGTGCTTTGGTTAGGATTTAATAACACTTGAATTTCTCACTTGCAAAACCACTTGAACCCCTTTTTGTTCAGCTCAAAATTCGGCCAGAATCATACAGCAGAAAGTTTGAAAGAGTTTCTAACTTGTAAGTGCAAAATAAGAGTCAAAACTTGGTTTTAAGTGTTAAGCATGCACTTGGGAATGTTTGTATCAAAAATAACAAGAATAAACTAGCATGGGACTTGTCTTGGAGTCCCAAAATCTGTCCTTCCATGCCATTATTTTATAACAAGAATGTTTATAAAACACTTGATGTTTTATATATAAAACTTGTTATAAAACATATGCATTGTTTAGTTACTTATATACTTTATAAACCTTTTATAAAATATAACACAATATAATTATTTAAACCTATAAACAATTATATATAATTATCCAAATAATTTATCTCAAGTGATAATATTTTAGAAAACTGATTTTCTAAAATTCAAGTGTCGCGTATTTACTTAACGATCCAATCGCTAAGATTAAATACATTTAAAGTGTTGGTAAGCTTGTTATTGGGTATGACCTAACTTGGATCATAATATATTAGCTGAAATGTCCCGTTCTTATTGATTAAAAACGTTCCATATTAATTGATTTCGTTGCGAGGTTTTGACCTCTATATGAGACGTTTTTCAAAGACTGCATTCATTTTTAAACAAACCATAACCTTTATTTCATCAATAAAGGTTTAAAAAGCTTTACGTAGATTATCAAATAATGATAATCTAAAATATCCTGTTTACACACGACCATTACATAATGGTTTACAATACAAATATGTTACAACAAAATAAGTTTCTTGAATGCAGTTTTTACACAATATCATACAAGCATGGACTCCAAATCTTGTCCTTATTTAAGTATGCGACAGCGGAAGCTCTTAATAATCACCTGAGAATAAACATGCTTAAAACGTCAACAAAAATGTTGGTGAGTTATAGGTTTAACCTATATATATCAAATCGTAACAATAGACCACAAGATTTCATATTTCAATACACATCCCATACATAGAGATAAAAATCATTCATATGGTGAACACCTGGTAACCGACAATAACAAGATGCATATATAAGAATATCCCCATCATTCCGGGACACCCTTCGGATATGATATAAATTTCGAAGTACTAAAGCATCCGGTACTTTGGATGGGGTTTGTTAGGCCCAATAGATCTATCTTTAGGATTCGCGTCAATTAGGGTGTCTGTTCCCTAATTCTTAGATTACCAGACTTAATAAAAAGGGGCATATTCGATTTCGATAATTCAACCATAGAATGTAGTTTCACGTACTTGTGTCTATTTTGTAAATCATTTATAAAACCTGCATGTATTCTCATCCCAAAAATATTAGATTTTAAAAGTGGGACTATAACTCACTTTCACAGATTTTTACTTCGTCGGGAAGTAAGACTTGGCCACTGGTTGATTCACGAACCTATAACAATATATACATATATATCAAAGTATGTTCGAAATATATTTACAACACTTTTAATATATTTTGATGTTTTAAGTTTATTAAGTCAGCTGTCCTCGTTAGTAACCTACAACTAGTTGTCCACAGTTAGATGTACAGAAATAAATCGATAAATATTATCTTGAATCAATCCACGACCCAGTGTATACGTATCTCAGTATTGATCACAACTCAAACTATATATATTTTGGAATCAACCTCAACCCTGTATAGCTAACTCCAACATTCACATATAGAGTGTCTATGGTTGTTCCGAAATATATATAGATGTGTCGACATGATAGGTCGAAACATTGTATACGTGTCTATGGTATCTCAAGATTACATAATATATAATACAAGTTGATTAAGTTATGGTTGGAATAGATTTGTTACCAATTTTCACGTAGCTAAAATGAGAAAAATTATGCAATCTTGTTTTACCCATAACTTCTTCATTTTAAATCCGTTTTGAGTGAATCAAATTGCTATGGTTTCATATTGAACTCTATTTTATGAATCTAAACAAAAAAGTATAGGTTTCTAGTCGGAAAAATAAGTTACAAGTCGTTTTTGTAAAGGTAGTCATTTCAGTCGAAAGAACGACGTCTAGATGACCATTTTAGAAAACATACTTCCACTTTGAGTTTAACCATAATTTTTGGATATAGTTTCATGTTCATAATAAAAATCATTTTCTCAGAATAACAACTTTTAAATCAAAGTTTATCATAGTTTTTAATTAACTAACCCAAAACAGCCCGCGGTGTTACTACGACGGCGTAAATCCGGTTTTACGGTGTTTTTCGTGTTTCCAGGTTTTAAATCATTAAGTTAGCATATCATATAGATATAGAACATGTGTTTAGTTGATTTTAAAAGTCAAGTTAGAAGGATTAACTTTTGTTTGCGAACAAGTTTAGAATTAACTAAACTATGTTCTAGTGATTACAAGTTTAAACCTTCGAATAAGATAGCTTTATATGTATGAATCGAATGATGTTATGAACATCATTACTACCTTAAGTTCCTTGGACGAACCTACTGGAAAAGATAAAAATGGATCTAGCTTCAATGGATCCTTGGATGGCTCAAAGTTCTTGAAGCAAAATCATGACACGAAAACAAGTTCAAGTAAGATCATCACTTGAAATAAGATTGTTATAGTTATAGAAATTGAACCAAAGTTTGAATATGATTATTACCTTGTATTAGAATGATAACCTACTGTAAGAAACAAAGATTTCTTGAGGTTGGATGATCACCTTACAAGATTGGAAGTGAGCTAGCAAACTTGAAAGTATTCTTGATTTTATGAAACTAGAACTTTTGGAATTTATGAAGAACACTTAGAACTTGAAGATAGAACTTGAGAGAGTTCAATTAGATGAAGAAAATTGAAGAATGAAAGTGTTTGTAGGTGTTTTTGGTCGTTGGTGTATGGATTAGATATAAAGGATATGTAATTTTGTTTTCATGTAAATAAGTCATGAATGATTACTCATATTTTTGTAATCTTATGAGATATTTCATGCTAGTTGCCAAATGATGGTTCCCACATGTGTTAGGTGACTCACATGGGCTGCTAAGATCTGATCATTGGAGTGTATATACCAATAGTACATACATCTAAAAGCTGTGTATTGTACGAGTACGAATACGGGTGCATACGAGTAGAATTGTTGATGAAACTGAACGAGAATGTAATTGTAAGCATTTTTGTTAAGTAGAAGTATTTTGATAAGTGTATTGAAGTCTTTCAAAAGTGTATAAATACATATTAAAACACTACATGTATATACATTTTAACTGAGTCGTTAAGTCATCGTTAGTCGTTACATGTAAGTGTTGTTTTGAAACCTTTAGGTTAACGATCTTGTTAAATGTTGTTAACCCAATGTTTATAATATCAAAAGAGATTTTAAATTATTATATTATCATGATATTATGATGTACGAATATCTCTTAATATGATATATATACATTAAATGTCGTTACAACGATAAACGTTACATATATGTCTCGTTTCAAAATCATTAAGTTAGTAGTCTTGTTTTTACATATGTAGTTCATTGTTAATATAATTAATGATATGTTTACTTATCATAATATCATGTTAACTATATATATAACCATATATATGTCATCATATAGTTTTTTTACAAGTTTTAACGTTCGTGAATCACCGGTCAACTTGGGTGGTCAATTGTCTATATGAAACCTATTTCAATTAATCAAGTCTTAACAAGTTTGATTGCTTAACATGTTGGAAACATTTAATCATGTAAACATCAATCTCAATTAATATATATAAACATGGAAAAGTTCGGGTCACTACATTAGCCACATTAATTAAATATGTCTCTCGGGCATACGAAAATCCTTCAATCTCCCACTTGCACGAGAAACATAAGAAATTAATGCAAGTGATGGATACCACCTAACGACCGTCCATCACCCCCAATATGTTATGACATTGTGCCATTCAATAACATCATCCCTTTCGAGTTTCCCATCTCGAATATGAATAGGTGAATCTTTCATTATTTCCTTTCGTCCTAGATGTCATGCTAAATCCAAGAGACACAGAGTGATCACTCTCTTCTAGATTTAACTTTATCAGGCCTTAGACATCTGACTCTCAACGAATAAGAGGGACAAATTCCATGTTGATCACATACGTCCTAGATATATATACTTTGCATTACACCTGAGCTCTTCCTTATGAACTACCATATTTCAGAATAGCGAAGGAAAGAATCAAGGCACAATACTTGGTAAATATCTGAACCTAATATGTACCTCAGGTCAGAGGATACAATGATATTCACCTTTACTCAAGATTACATGTGATCAACCACAAAGTCTCCATTTAGTAAATCTTGAGGGTGGGTCTTCCAATATTTGTATCCCACAAATATCTATGAACCTTGGTTGCAAACTTGGCCCACATTCATCTCGTGATTGTATACTAGTCCAAGTTCATAATAGTCTAAACCTCACACTTGCTCCCACAAATGTGATCGACTACGGAATTTAGAATAATAGCTTATTCATGGATAAAATATGCAAAATAGGAACCTGACTCAAGATTAATAAATTAACACCATAATTATATTAATGAGTTTGAACAATTTCGTTCCGTTACAATACTTAAAACAGATCCTGACCAATCACTAGAATATCGAAGCCCTAAAGCACAAACATGTCCTGCATGTTTTGATCCATGTAAGAGCTTCGTGAGTGGATCTGCTATGTTAAGATCTGTGTGAACTTTGCGAATACATATCTTTCCCTTTTCAACTTCATCCCTTATGTAGTTGAATCTCCGCTCAATGTGACGGGTCTTTTGGTGAGCACGAGGTTCTTTGATTGGAGCAATCGCACCCTCGTTGTCACAAAGGATCTCAAGAGGGTCCTGAATGGAAGGGACTACTCCTAAGTCGTCGATGAATTTCTGCATCCATGCAGCTTCCTGAGCTGCCAATGAGGCGGCGATGTACTCCGACTCTGTAGTGGATAAGGCAACAACATCCTGTTTTGAACTCTTCCATGAGACCGCACCTCTATTTAATGTGAATATATAACCAGATTGTGATCGAGAATCATCTCGATCAGTTTGGAAACTCGCGTCCACGTAACCCTTTACTGCGAGTTCTTCCTCACCAGACCCATATATTTGAAACATATCCTTAGTCCTCCTAAGGTATTTCAATATACTTTTAACAGCAATCCAATGACTGTTTCCTGGGTTATTCTGGTATCTACTAGTCAGGCTAAGAGCGCATGACACATCCGGTCTAGTGCATATCATTGCATACATGATTGACCCAATAGCAGACGCATATGGGACTTTCTTCATTCTTTCCTGTTCATCTTTCGTGGTGGGGTACTGAGATGAACTGAGAAGTGTTCCCTTTTGAATCGGTACCAAACCTTTCTTAGAGTTCTCCATCTTAAACCTTTTCAAGATCTTTTCAATGTATGCACTTTGATTCAAACCTATCAGTTTCTTGGATCTATCCCTGTAGATCCCAATCCCCAAAACGTATTGTGCTTCTCCAAGATCCTTAATGGAGAAGCATTTACTTAGTCAAGTTTTAACACCTTGCATTGCCGAAATATCATTTCCAAATAACAATATATCATCCACATATAGTACAAGGAATATGATAGTGCTCCCACTAGCTTTCTTATATACACAAGCTTCATCACCATTTTTAATGAAGCCAAATTTCTCGGCTTCCTCATTAAAGCGATGGTTCCACATTCTAGATGCTTGTTTCAATCCGTAGATTGACTTCTTTAACTTGCATACCTTTTTAGGATATCTCGAATCAACAAAACCTTCAGGCTGAACCATATAGACATCTTCCTCAAGATGCCCATTCAGGAAAGCGGTCTTAACATCCATTTTCCATATTTCATAATCATAATGAGCAACAATGGTAAGTAATATCCTAATAGACTTTAGCATTGCCACAGGCGAAAAAGTTTCATCATAGTCAACCCCTTGAGTTTGAGTGAAACCTTTTGCTACAAGTCTAGCTTTATATGTATCCAAGTTTCCATGTATGTCGGTTTTCATTTTGAAAAGCCATTTACAATCAACTAGCCTTGAGCCAGTAGGTTGTTCAACAAGTTCCCAAACTTGGTTGTCATACATGGATTGCATCTCAGCGTTCATGGCTTCCTGCCATTTATCCTTATCAATCCTTGATAAAGCATCTTGGTAGTTTGTTGGTTCATCCAAATCAACCACATAGCAACCATCCATGAGAAACCCATATCTCTCAGGAGGATTACTAATCCTACCAGATTTGCGAACGTCTTGTATATTTCGATCATCCATTTGATCATTCTCAACATTTTCATATTGAGTGCTTGTGTCAACCAATTGTGTATCATCTATTTGATCTTGAACCTCTTCAAGATCTATCTTCCTTTCACTATTTCCTTCCATTAGGAACTTAGTTTCAAGGAATTCAGCCTTTCGAGCAACAAATACATTTTGCTCGGTTGGATCATAGAAATAGTATCCCATATCATCCTTGGGATATCCTATGAAGATACACTTCGTGGATCGAGCATTCAACTTATTAGGGACGTAACGCTTAGGATAAGCTTCACATCCCCATACCTTTAAGTATGATAGAGATGGAGGTTTTCCAAACCACATCTCATGAGGAGTTCGTTCCACTTTCTTGGTTGAGGCCATATTTAGAATACGAGCTGCGGAGCATAGACAATAACCCCAGAATGATAGAGGTAACGAGCTTCTAGCCATCATAGATCAAACCATATCCATTAGGGTTCGGTTCCTCCTTTCGGACACACCATTAAGCTGTGGTGTCCCGGGTGGAGTAAGTTGCGAGATAATCCCACAACTTCTAAGATGATCTTGGAAAGCATCGCTTAGGTATTCACCTCCTCTATCAGTATGAAGTACCTTGATTGTCTTATTGAGTTGATTTTGTACTTCGTTTTGATATTCCTTGAATACTTCAAAAGTTTCGTCCTTATGTCTTAACAGGTAGACATATCCTAAACGACTGAAGTCATCAATGAAAGTAATGAAGTATCTTTCACCATTCCTAGTTATGGGCTTAAAGGGTCCACATACATCCGAATGTATTAATCCCAATAAGTCCTTAGCCCTTTCATAGGTCCCTTTGAAAGGTGCTTTAGTCATTTTGCCTTGTAAACAAGATTCACATACATCAAACGAGTCTAGTTCATTTGATTTCAAAAGTCCATTCTTTTGAAGTGTATGCATTCGATTCTTGTTTATGTGACCAAGGCGACAATGCCATAAGTAGGAATCACTCAAATCCCTTTTGAGTTTCTTGGTGTTTGCATGGAACATTGAGCTATTGTATGATGTGTCATCATGAACCAATTCATAAATACCATTCGAAGGCGAAGCCTTAAAATAGAACACATTATTTAAAGAAACATGGATATCATCATTAATGAAAAAAAAAACCACATTGTTTCAAACGGGATACAGAAATAATGTTTCGTGATAAATCGGGTGCATACAAAACATTTTTCAAAATAAGCTCCAAACCACTTGGTAGCTTTAAAATAAAGTCTCCTTGAGCTACTACGTGCACCTTAGCTCCATTTCCCATGTAGAGACTTGATGTTCCCGCTTCTTGTTTACTTCTTTTAAACCCCTGCATAGAATTGCAAATATGAGTTCCACATCCTGTGTCTAATACCCATGTATTAGAAGAAGTAATACTAAGCTCAATGTATACCATATATACATTACCTGAGGTTTGCCCTGCATCCCTCTTTTCCTTCAACTCCTTAAGGTAGACCGGACAGTTTCTTTTCCAGTGACCCATTTCACCGCAACCGAAGCACGGATCTTCCTTGGGGTTAGCCTTTCCGGTAACCTTTTGCTTCTTGTTGTTGTTGGTTGGGGTAACCACCTTCCCCTTTCCTTTGCCCTTGCCTTGGTAGGTGAGTCCTTTCCTCTTAGCTGCCTTCGGCTTAGAAGTGTTTTTGTTTTTGGACCCACCTTCATTGATCGTAAACACGAGTGAAGCCCTTTTACCCATGCTTGCCTCTGCCGTCTTAAGCATGGCATGTA